>NC_033796.1:12649498-12668609 GCF_001876935.1 Asparagus officinalis
GGGGCGGGGGGTTAGGGTTTTATTTTTTATTATTTTTTTTGTGTAGCAACCTAGACAGAATTTCCGTCTAGGTTCCATCCTAGATGGAAATTCCGTCTAGGATAACTGAAAAATTTTAAAAAAATTAATTGTTCCGTCTAGTTTGGCAATCTAGACGGAAATATCCGTCTAGATTGCTTCAAATTAGACGGAGCAAGTTAGACGGAATTTTTTCCGTCTAGTTTACCTCAAACTAGACGGAAAATAATTCCTTCTAGTTTGCTCATTTTTCTACTAGTGATACTATGAATTGAGTATGGTCTATTTAATTATCACACCTACTTATAAGAGGACAGCTTCATTAGTTAATGTGTAGTATTTGATAAGAGTCTGTGCTTGCTGGTTGATAGGTAACTAGTTCCTCACGAAAGCCATCCAGAAGCTAGAAAGTTTGGTGCATACTGGTCATCCATTCATCCTTGTGTTATCATTTTATGAACGTTTATCTTTAGGTTGCAGTAGGAAAATTGAAACATGTAAATACTTGGTATAACACAACTTGCAAATTGTTATTGGCCGATTAATAAAATTTGTTGTTTTTCTCAGATTATGACGCATCAATCTTTTATATGCAATCTGTATGTTTGAAGCCAGTCTACTGTTAAAACTTTGTACCGTTTAGCAGTTTAGGCGTGTAAGAAGGAATAGGAATCTTCTCATCTTGCAACCTCAGACCTTGTAGTAATTCTTCCAGTGAAGAGGACATCATGTTACTGAACCAAAAGCCCAGTAGTTTTATTGATGTCCGAGCGCTCTGATTTGGATCTGCTTTATCCAAAAGCTTAAGCTATGCGTACCAGGTCAATAATGTATATCAAATTCCTAGTACTCACCTCTGCATCTTGCACTTGATCTGCAGGCAGCCAAAGAATTCGAGACGGAGCTGAAAAAGGAACCTGAAGATGTGAGTATTCCCTGTCCTCCTGAAGGCCCCAAAGCTGTTAGCAACGGAAACCAGAAAGGGGACCCTGATTCTTGAAACATCAGGCACAAAAGAAAATGCTCGAAATCATGAGATTTGATTTATTTCCTGAGAGTCTCCGTAGTTCTAGTATTTGTATTTATAGTTTGCCGCTGTATATTCTTCTCGAGCTATGGATAATGCAACGGTGTTCGACTGAACAATTCGCAGTCTCCTAGCAGTTTATTGACTTTGTGCTATGAGAAAATTTGTAATTTCAGTATCTCAGGAGTTATTTTCTGTTTACCATGCCGTTTCTTGTCAAGGGAATATTTCCGAGGTGCTATGAGAATATATGCTACTATGTTAAAAATATTCATGGTTGTTATACTAGCAATGGCTTTGAAATCAAATTTGTCTTTATCCTCCCACACTTACTCTCATTCTCTCGCATCATTATTGTCCTAATACTCCTACAGTCCTACTCTCTTCATTTTCTCTCTCCTACCTCCAATCGTTTTACGAATGTGCCTTATGGAGAGTATAAATGCAAAAAATGAAAAATGTTAATTTTTTTTAAATCTACTATAAATTAAAAGGGGTAAAAAATATAATATATAGCTAAAAACTATTAAAAATATAACATTTAACATCTAATAGTAAATTGCTTATGTGTAGTTTTCCTTCCTCACTCTTCTTCCTTTAAATAGTATAAATAAACATCTTTCATGTAAATAAAATTTACAACACCACATTGACTATTAATAAAACTGTACCTTAGAAATGTACTCAAGCAAAAGACTATAAGAAAAACTTGCTAATTTTTTATTTAAAGTAAAAGGATTATTCTTTTCTCTCTCTGCAAATAGAAATTAGCCATAATACATTTCAATTATTTTTCAAAATCATACAAACAATGAAAACACTAAAGATACATTTTCAAGTTATTTTGCTTAAAAAGTTCCAGGTAAAAGATAAATTTGATAGGACATAGAATAGAAATTGAAGCTACAAAAAAATGTGGGAAAGAGGTATTTTGCTTCTCATCAAATAAATTAACAAAAATGACAGAGAACATAATAAGATTTGTCTTCCCATCGATAAAATTCACAACATAAAAAATATAAGAGGAATACAAGATAAAAATATTTTCCATTTATCAATATATAGCGTATATATGTATTTATTCTTTATTTTTTATATTTTTTTAGGAATCATACTCCCTTTAAAAGCACGAGTTCAGAAAAATCTTTCAGTAGACAAAAATACCCCTATAAAGTTTAAACTATCCTAATACTAATCAAATTCTAATATTTAAATTGTATCTAATGATTTATTCTAATCCTAATCAAATAACTTTAAAGTTTGAACTAGCCTAATCCTAATCAAATTCTAACTTTTAAATTGTATAACTATCCTAATCCTAATCAAATTCTAATTTTTAAATTGTATAACTATCCACGTACAACTAAATCCAACAACAAGATCCCTCTACATCTCATCTCAAAATCTCATCTATCAAAGTTAGTACTCAGAGCTATAATCATTGTATTTAATGATTTATTCTAATCCTAAACAAATAACTTCAAAGTTTGAACTATCCTAATCCTAATCAAATTCTAATTTTTAAATTGTATAACTATCCTAGTCCTAATCAAATTCTAATTTTTAGATTGTATAACTATCCATTTATAATTTTTAAATTGTATAACTATCCTAATCAAATTCTTAATCTCATAATTACAAAGACAAAGGAAAATAATAGGACATGGTTGTTATTGATGTTAAGTGATCACACAGTCAATAATTATCGGTGTTTGTATGAGTTTGTTGAGGATTGGTGAGGGGCCGCTTTCTCCCCTAACTTTATATCTGATTCTTGAGTTGAGTATCTGAAAAATTTGTATGTGTAGATATTCGTGAGAGGACGGGGTTTTGTTCTCCTGTTATACCTTCGATGATCAAGTTAGCTGATGAACTTGGGTGGGGTAAATAAGAACTATGAGAGTTCTTGTGTGTATGTCGTATGATTTGCAAATTTAGAGAATTTGGACCAGAATCAGAAATCACAAACCCTCAAATTGAAATAGTACCTTTATTTATACCAAAGTTGTAAGGGTGGATTGGTCACTTCGGCAGAGCACTGAGAGGCGGTGGTGAAGTATGGGCTGGCGGCTGCGTCAGCACCTGCTTTATATGTGTTGGCTGGTGACTGGGGGAAGGATCACTTCAACATTAAATGAGAAGTGAGTGGTGGCATGACGATGCACCACATGGTCCGATGAGTCTTGAAGACTATCGGGGCTAGAGGCATGATGCGCCCGCCATGCATTAAATGCAACGTTGACACGTTACCAGAGAGAGAAGCTTGAGGTGAAAATAGCCCTTTAGTTTCACCGAGAAGTAACGCCTATCGAGTCATCCTCATGAGGCATTGAACAAATGATCGAGTGGGCTCCTAACGAGTTGCCTTCGACAAGAGGGTCGACTGGTACCACCTTTCGCGTCGATATGAAGGAATATCGACTCGACGAGTTGGCTAAGTCAGAATCCTTGTTGAACCTGGGCCGCCAAGTTGTTTAGGGGCATTGCATGTAGAAGTACATTTGTCCGTTGCTCGGCAATGAATTACGTTTTGACGAAATAGGAACACCATAATAGTTGCCTATGAGAAAAAGGGCTTATACGGCTTTCATGGTAATAATTACATATAAGTGTTAAAAGTATATAAGCCTATTCCTAAACTTAAAAATACTTATTAGTTGATAGTTTTATTGCCACGTGAAATTATGTATTCTATACTAATCTTAATCAAATTCTAATTTTTAAATTTACAATCTTTATACAAAGAGAACTCTAATTATGACTATTATCCTATCACATGCAACACCTCAGGCCTATATATAAACCAAAAAATTACACAATTTTAATTGTAACTTCATGTCCTTCAATATGTATGCTCCTTTTTTATCTTCATGATTATTCTTTAGTAATATATTGTGTATTTAATTCAATAGTGATACTTGTCAATTGTTTACAATGATTTCTCCTCTTATTTCAGAACCCCTTTTGTTAGTGTGATCTTCAACAGGTATGTCCTATTGTTGCCTTCATTGTTTTTTTGATAGAAAAACAAGGGATATACCCTGTTCAATTAAAGATAAAAGTATATAGTACAAAATTGTTGGATACGAAATGTATCCAAACAAAAAGCGAGGATGTTAGATAACAGTAGGCTTAGTTCCATGTGACTAGGGAATTGCCTTCATTGTTTTTCTTTAGTACTATTGTGTATTTAAATCAATTGTGATATTTGTTATTTATTACTAGCTTGTATTTGCTTAATTTCTTTTACCTTTTATTTTACCATGTCAAAGCTAGCATGATTAAGAATTTGTCACAAAAAATAGATTGGAATTAATAGAAAAAATTATGCACGTGCTGCAATCGAACCTGAAGAAGCGCTCGTCTTCGTTGTAGAAGCTTCTATCGACGGTGGCCGGAGAACTTTAGTCGTCGTGCGATGCTCAGCTAGTTGTTATAGAAGGGATCTTTGCGCCCTAGAGAGAGATTTGGGTGGCTTATTAGGGTCAAATTGCGAGTTAAAAGTAAATTTAAGAATACATCCCTTAACTTTGGGTATTTTGCAGAGAACCCACCTGGAGTTAAAAATTAGAGCAAACCATAGAACGTTGGAGGGTTTGCATTAACCCCCCTGACTTTTAGAATTTAGAGAAACTCCCCTAAAAAATTGAAGAGCTTTCACGAGACCCTCTGAACTTTTAAAGTTTCACCCAAACTTTCAAGTAGGTTATTCTATGATTTGTTAGGAAGAGAGGGTTGGAGGAAACAAGGCAAGAAAAAAAAGTTCTTTTTTAAGTTTTACTCAAAGACTATATTATTTTTTCTAAATTTAGTTAAGGTCTCTAAAAACACAAGTATGTATAGGTAACTTTAGACTTTCATTGAATCATAATAATATATTTATCCCTAAACGTGTTTAAAATAACAAAATAGAGGTTAAGAAAAAAAGAAAATTTTGAAACTTTTAAACGGAAGAAAAAGAAAACAGTTAAAAGGAACCGCACAAATTTTATTTTTTTTGGAAAATTTTTAAATTAAAAAAGGAATCAATAAATGTGTTTACTAAAAAATGTTTAAAATATTTATCCCAAGACGTGTTTAAAATAATAAATTAGAGATAAAAAAGGAAAATTTGATGCCTCTCCCTTTCCCTCGCCGCCTCTAGTCGCCTCTCTGACGCGTCATGTCCCCATCCTCCAAGGTCCCTTCTCTTCCATTTTCTCTCCCTCAATCAAAGTTTCGATGGATCCCAAAGAAACATTTGTTGCCTGAAAACTATAATTATACTCGGAATCACTGATTATAGTGTGTTTATGTTGGTTTGGCATCATAATCTTATTACAGGCAATCAAGGGTTAAGCCATTTTTTTGTGATATGTAAAGCCTAATTGCAATTTCACTACGATTCGACCGATCATATCTAGGACCATTTGGTTTCATCGCCTAGCTATGGAAACCCGAGTTCTCTTAACATATATTTGCTTCTTGAAAATATTGTACTACATGATATATATTTATCCCTAAATGTGTTTAAAATAACATAATAGAGATTAGGAAAAAAGGAAAATTTGAAACTTTTAAATAGAAGAAAAATAAAACAGTAAAAAGTACCAACACAATTTTTGTTGGAAAATTCTAAAAGTAAAAAATAAATCTATAAACGTGTTTAATAAAAAAAATATTTAAAATATTTATTGCAAGACGTGTTTAACATAACAAATAGAGATTAAAAAAAGGAAAATTCAGACTTTTTATTATTAGAAGAAAAATAAAACAGTAAAAAGGAACCACACAAATTTTATTTTTTGGAAAATTATAAAATTAAAAAATGAATCCATAAAGAAATTTAAAAGGTTGATGTAAAAAAATAAATTCAAAGACTAAAGTTGCTTTGTTTCTAAAAGTTCTAAAATCTACATATTTCTTATTGGCCTATCATTGCCCTTTCATGTCATAGTTTCTGAGGACTTCACAATGTAGGCTTGTTTCTTTTCAAGTTTGCATAGACAAGCATGTACTCAAAACATATACACAATTATTTATGTGTGACCTGAACCCTTGGTTTAAGGATATGCTCTATCAACATTTCTTGTTATGTCATAGCGTGTGCATCTGATTGGTGCTATATAAAAAGGACATATGACATATCAATGTGTTTTTTCGTCATACCACTAATATTGTTTGAATTGTGAAAATAAAATGAATTTCAAAGTTCCACAAAGAAGAACATACATGAGAACTAATATGTCCACCATTAAGTAGGCATGGGAAAAAAAATTCAATGCTAATACTAAATATAATGGAAAATCGACTAAAACATGTGAGATTTACAGTTTTATAATTAAATTTAATAAAACTGGCCTTTTCTATTGTTTCTTCTTTAGATTAAGAAGTTCTAATTATCATGCCACTTACTCATCAATGCATGCACATGCTTACATATGCCGAGGAACAAAGGATTAAATTTAGAATTCACAAAAGAAACAATGAAAACCTTACCTTATGCCAAATCCCTCAAGTTCCTTCTCGATAAGACGCTTGTGCGTGGTAGGTTTTATTGCATCAAGGACAATTAAAACATAGTTGTAGGTTCCAGCAGTGCTGATCACCTGAATAACAAAATGACTATTTTCTCGTACATGAATTATTTCTATGCATTCTAAAGTAACGGAAGAGCACATGTAGTACAATAGAGGAACCATGACATGCTGACACATGATTCAATATCAAGCTTTCTTAACATCCTGCAGAAAGTATGAGCAGTCTTGTTCATTACTACGTTGCAGAAATCAAGTAAAACTTCAAAGATTTGTCATTTCTATACAACGGTGTTTGGCCACGTCGTGTGAAATTTGTTTTTTCTACTTACATGAGGAAACCTTAAAAGGGAGGGTTTGATTACATGTGACAATTTGACACATGGGTGTTTGTTATGCATTTAAAATCTGTGCATGTTTCAATCATCATGAATAAATTTAGTTAAGCAAAAAAATCTATCAAAAAGTATTTGTATGAAATTAATTACACTTTAAAACCCTAATGTTCCATCACCTTTACACTTAAATATCTTAATTTGTAGAGAGTAGCATAAAAATACCCTAAGTTACCAAAAGTAGCACATTGCTACCTTCTCTTAAATAGAATAAGTTATCAAAATTTGTAATCCCTTGATTTAAATGTTCAAATACGAAATTAATCTAGACATATTCCTTTTTTTTAATCTAAGACGCCAACATGTAATCAACTAAAGATCTAAATAAATTAAAATGCAAAACAAAACAACATATCCCTCCTCACACCTAATCATGTTATAAATACATTAGCTAGGGCTAGGGTAAGTGTAGTTTTGCAGTTAAGCCCCATCATTCTTTCAATTTTGCATGACACCCCCTATTGATTTCCTAAATGAACCAAGGCCCATGTCTATATATTGTTGATGTCAAATGATCACACAGTTAATATGTGTTCGTGTTCGGATGAGTTGTTTAGGTTGATGAGGGGACCTCTTTCTTCTCTGACTTTATGTCTATTTCTTGAGTGAGGTAGCTGAAAAATCTGCACATGTAGGAATTCGTGAGAGGTCGGGGATTGGTTCCCCCATTGTACCTCCAACGATCAAGTTAGTTGATGAACTTGAGTGTGGGGAAATAAGAATTGTGAGAGTTCTTGTTATTGTGCAGTATTTGTGTTAGAATATCAGATTTGTGAACCTTTGTGATCTTTTAGTTTTCGAACCCCTTCAATATTAGAATAGTACCTGTATTTATACTGAGTGTAGAAGGGGTAGACTAGTCACTTCAGCCGAGTACAGAGAGGCAGTGGTGAAGTGTTGGCTGGTGGCCGCGTCAGCACCTACTTGACAGGTGTCGGCTGGCGACTGGAGGGGATCACTTCGGCATCAAGTGGGAAGTGACCAGCAGCGTAGCAGAGCATGGGCTAACGGCTGAGTCCGCCTCTACTTTACAGGTGTAGGCTGACGACTGGGGAAGAGACCACTTCAGCATTAAATGGGAAGCAACTGGTGGCATGGCAGAGCATGGGCTAACGGCTGAGTCAGCCATTGTTTTATAGGTTTCGGCTGACGACTGGGGTAGAGATCACTTCAGCATTGAATGGGAAGAGACTGGCGGCATGGCACAACCCACGTGGTCCGATGAGTCATGAAGGCTATCGAGGCTAGAGGCATGATGGCATCTAACATGCATTATATGATAAGGACGCGTTGTTAGTGAGGATAAGCTTGAAGGAGTTGATATCCTTTGCCTTTATCAAGAAGTAACGCCTTTCGAGTCGGCCTCGCAAGGCGTTAGACAAACAGTCGAGTGAACTCGGGGTGAGTCATCTTTGACAAAGAGGGGCGACATGTTCCGCCTTTCGAGTTGACATAAGGTAACATCGAGTCCTCGAGTAGGCTGAGCAGTCGTCACTACTGGTCTCTAGCCGCCAAATTGATTGTGGCCTAACATGCAGAACACTCGTCCGTAGCTTGGAAATGACTTTGCACTTTAGCGAATGGGAACACCATAACAGTTACGGTGGGGCACTACCGGTCTCTGGCCACCAAGTTGATTGTGGCCTAACATGCAGAACACTCGTTCGTAGCTTGGCAATGGCTTTGCACTTTAGCGAATAGGAACACCATAACATATATCACCTTTAAAAAAAAGAAATTCTAATTGTAATTAGTTCATTTAGAAGAAGCTGCAAAAATAAAAGGATCTCCATCAACGCTCTTTATAAATGTAAAAGAAATCCAAATTAATGATATTATACATGCATCATATATTCGATACGAGTACAATATTAGAAATTTATTCTTATTAACACAACTAAAACTAACTAAAATTTGCCATTATACAAACACGCTATTATACATTAAGACAAAGATAACTATCATTCTAAATAGACTTGAGCCATGGTTCTATGCTTGCAAAGGCTACAATAAGAAGGTAGATAAAGATATTAATAAAGAGTGTCTGAATGATAAATACCGTAGAATCATTGATGACTCAGTACCAAGGTTAAGTAATATAACTTTTTTTATGACATGAACATATTAAAATACCATATTAACATGTATCTAGAAATCTACAATGAAAACTACAGGTATGTAGTTAAGGTTCTCGTGGAAAATGGCACAGAAAATTCAAGGGTAACACTATTTGATACGGTAAAAACTCTTATTGGATGCACAATAGAAGAATTCATTGCAAAGAAGGAAGAGGTAATTCCTAACTCTATTCAAGTATTAAGTTAGAAAATTAAAAAAACATATATATATGAAATTAATCTTTGTTCTCGTTGAAACAGTAAAATAATCAGAGTCCATATTTTAAAAATTTGTGTTGAACATTGGAAAGACATTCAAATTCCTGGTGAAGTTAGATGAGAAGACAAAATATGAACGAGGCAAAGGAAATATAATAGCACAAGAAATCCAACTCCACACTGATTTTACAATCAACGTAGATAATAAAGACTCTATTTTAGAATTATCCAGAAAAAAGATAAAGGTAGAGAAAGATGAATCTTGTAGATGTGAAATTTTTAGTATTTTTTATGATTGTGTGATTGCTTTTATCACATAAAATTATATTATAGTTACTATTAATCTTTAGTATTTATCTTTTTATTATTTTAAATCTATCAAATAATATAGGTTGAGACCTCATATATATCATCTTTCCCGTACTTTTTTTAATGATTGCTGTTGAGATTGTTTATTGTAAAATATGAGCTTATAATGTCCAAATGTGTTGTGCAATTCTGTTTTCAATGCAATAAGAAATGTGGTTTCTTATTTTCTAAAACAATAATTCATAATGATACTGTTGTTCATGCTTGACTCCATATTATAGGTTGGGATTAGTAAAGTTTGGAATATGACATGTAGTATTAATTTAACTTTTTTAACTAATCTGCTTGAAGATATTATTATGTTAATTGATATTTTTTTCTTAGGAAATCAATAAAGATGTCCCAGTTAAGATATTAATCCTAATTTTGAACCAAAATACATTAAAATATATTATTTAAAGTCTATCATATAATGTCGGTTACGATATCTCAGTTAAGTATATTGATTTAAAGTAACACTATCTCAGTTAAGTATATTATTTAAAATATATTATTTAATGTCTATTATTTAAAGTCTATCATATAAAGTCTATGATATTTTTAATCAATAAACATGTAGTTCATAATGACGATTATGATATCTCAGTTAAGTATATTGATTCCAGTTTAGGTTGAAAATCCATAACGTCAAATTTTAATAATAATGTTTAAATAATAATTATAGCAAATATAATTATTCAATTTTACATATTTGAACTCAAAATTAATCTGACTTATTTATAATAATAAAATAAATATAAAATTAAATTGTTTTGATATTTAACCACGTGCACTACACGTTGATAAAGACTAGTATATTATATAACTTGAACTAGTGCCCCGTGGACTACCCACGTGATAAAAGCCACAATATAAAAAATAGAAGAGGAATACAAAATAAAAATAATTTTCCATTTATCAAAATATAGTTTATAAATATATTTATTCTTTACTAGTATAATGCATGTGCTTTGCACTTGGACATGTTCTTGTATTTAATATTATATTATTTAATAAATTATATATAACCATTAAAAGTTATTTTATTGCACTATGATTAAATTTTTTTAACTTATACTATTATTAGTACTTATACTATTACTAACATACATTTAATAGTTATTTAAAATTTTCTATTATTATATAATTAAATAAATTATTTAGGAGTATAATTATTAAATAATAATATAAGCATTAGTTTAAGTAACACTATTGATATAATTAAACTATTTAAATTATTAAATAGTTATGTTATGTACATATTTTATTACAATTTCTATTAAATAATGACAATAATTTTTAATATTATATGACTTTATGTTGTAGAGAATATTACCTTGTTTGATAATTAATATCATCTTAGTAATAAAAAGTTAGATGGTATAAATTAAAAATACTATTATTTATAAAAAGTACTTTATATAAAAATATTAGACCCTTGAAAAATATGAGACATTTACTTTCCAACGAAAAGTGCACAACTCATAAATTTCAAAGATCCAATATTTTCATATAAAGTAATTTTCCTAAATACAAATATTTTTAACTCATAATGTCCATTTTTTATGACTAAGATGATATTATAATGTCGAAAAGGGTAATAATCGTCATAATATAAAAAACCAATCCCTATTTATACTATTATTAATAATTATAATTATGTATAATATTTTATGAAATAAATAATTATACTATTACATTAAAATTAATAAAATTTTTATAATAAATTATAATATATTTATTACTTTTATTATCATTATAATTATTAGTATATTCTAGCGAGTGGCCAAATATTTTGAGAAAAAAAGAGAAAAGTATATGTCTCCTAAATTTCAAGGATCCAATTTTTTATATAAATTAATTTTACAAAATAAAAGTATTTTTAATGTATAACATCTAATTTTTTATAACTTAGATGATATTAATTATCGAACAATGTAATATTCTTTACAACATAAAGAAATAACCCATATTTATAATATTATTAATAATTATAATTATGTGCAATACTTTGTTAAATGAGTGACTTTCACTATTTTATATAATTAATAATTCTTTATAATAAATTATCATATATTCATGAATTTTGTTATCATTATAATGAATTGGCGGTTAGCGAAGTGGGCCCTTCTCCTATCCCAATACGATTTGCACTTCAAACAGCAGAAGTAGATCAAAGGACAAGCGATTTGCAATCTTTTGACAGCAAACCCGACAACGGATGCGGCAGAAGTATATGATGACTTGCCGGATGAAACCCACGAGGTTAACACTACGTCGCACCAACAAGTATGGCAATTATATTTCGATGGTGCTTCAAGAGCAGTTAATAGGATGATAATCTCGGGAGGTTCTACAGTTTCCTCCGGAGTTGGAGTGGTCTTAATTTCCCCGGGGAAGCATGTGATGCCTCGGGCTTATTCATTGACTAGTCCATGTTCCAATAACATAGCCGAGTACAACGCGCTTCTCATTGGACTCAGTTTCGCCAAAGAGCTAGGGGTCGAATATCTCGAAGCTTTTGGGGACTCTCAATTGATAGTCAACCAAGTCCGTGGAGAGTATGAAATCAGGAACCAAGACCTGATCCCGTACCACCAGGAGGCCATCAAAATGACAGATTCTTTTGAAGAATTCTTTATTGAATACATCCCTCGTCTCCTTTATAACGTCTAAATTTTTATTACAAAGATGATATTAATTATCGAACAAGATAATATTCTTTACAACATAAAGAAATAACCCATATTTATAATATTATTAATAATTATAATTATGTGCAATACTTTGTTAAATGAGTGACTTTCACTATTTTATATAATTAATAATTCTTTATAATAAATTATCATATATTCATGAATTTTGTTATCATTATAAATTATTAATATATTCTAGTGAAGGACCAAATAATTTGAGAAAATGAAAATGTGCATAGTTAATGAGAGGTTATGGATTATTAATTTTATAATTAATGGTATAATTTTGAGTTATAAAAAATTGAGAGGATAAAAAATGATATTAAAAGTTTTGACATGAGTGTTCTCTTTTATAAGTAATATAGTTTTTTTATAAATTCTTTTAGGAATATATAAAAATATATAACTTGAATTAGTGCCCAGTGGACTACCCACGTGATGCGACCATGCCCACAGAAGGAGGATAAAAATCAGAGCTGGAGAGGACATAATTTCCACCTTGAAACATTGTTTTTTGCTTTTAATTTTAAGTTCCAGGGGGAAATTTTCTTTTTTTTCCACCCCCGCTCATAACAACTTTTAATCGTCTCCTTGCCCATGAAAAAAAAAAATAAAACGAAAAAGAAAATACTCATGATGCAAGCATCTCACATTTGTTGAGGATTCAGTACGCCAGAGAGGGAAAAAAATGTCTCCCTTCATAGTATGAAGGTTATTTTCTCCAGAATCTCTGCCGCCCTCTTTTTCATAACAAATCTTCTACGGATAAACGTCGTGCTTTAGGGGGACAACTGCCCCCTATGTACCCCTAGTAATATCAAGTTAGGATCCTCTACTCATGCTAATCTATATTCTATATCTAAAATCTCTTCCCCTTGAAAACGCACATGACATTTCTTCCCCTTGAAAAAGCCACATGGCAAGCCTCTTCTGCTACGTGTCAATCTCTAAAGAATTTATAATTTTGGTTCCCAACATTATTCATTATTTTGAAAATCTATATTCTATATCTAAAACCTCTTCCCCTTAAAAACGCCACATGACATCTCTTCCCCTTGAAAAAGCCACATGGCAAGCCTCTTCCGTCACGTATCAATCTCTAAAGAATTCATAATTTTGGTTCCCAATATTATTCATTATTTTGAAAATAACAATATTTTGTATCTTCAACAACTTTCCATCTTCTGCTTTAATTTCCTATTACCTGCATTCTTTTTGGCTTCTCAAGTTTAAATTTCTCATTTAATATCTTCCCTCCTCATCCCAAATTCAAATCTTTTATCTTTTATTACTTTCTAGATCTTTCCCTGGCCTCCTTCCACCTTATTATTATTATTATAGACTTTTCCTCTTTCTTTCCTCCTTTATTTGGGATTCGGATTGGAATTTGTTGAAGATGATGAAGAAGGGGAGCAGGGTTTTGATGATCCTCCTTTATTTGGGATTCGGATTGGAATTTGTTGAAGATGATGAAGAAGGGGAGCAGGGTTTTGATGATGGATTCAGAGGAAGTTCGGATTGGAATTTGTTGAAGATGATGAAGAAGGGGAGCAGGGTTTTGATGATGGATTCAGAGGAAGCTAGGGCTCGGTTCAAGCATCTGGCACTTTTGCACGATTATGATGAACTGCTCATGGTAATAAAAAAAATCTTTTCTTTTTTGTTCAGATCTGCTCTTTTTCTTTAAAAAATCTATTTATGTATATATGATCCGTTGTTATAGGCTTAGGAATTTATTTGCTTGATGGGTTATCTTTGTTTCTTGATTCAGAGATCTGAGATTTGTTGTTATGTGTAATTTTGACTTCTCCATGGTAGGCATTTCGGTTCTAAAATTGAAGGATCTTTTCAACTTTTTAGCGGTGTTCTTATATGTGTGTTTTGCATATATCCTTCGTGATGCGTGTCTGAGTTGATTCTTTTTAGGTCCAACTCTTTTTGATCTTTTCTTAATGTTTTTGGGTCAATTTTTTTCCCATTGTTGTATCAAGTATATCTATTTTTTAACATGTGAACAAAAGGGCTTTGCTTTTATATTCTTACTGTGCAGGAAACTGAAGCAAAGAAGAGGAAGTTGCAAAAAACAATTGCAAAGAGACTCAAGCTAACGACTGAAGTCAAGTACTAACATAGATAAAAAAAATTAGAGTTGTGGATTTTGAATATTTTACAGTTTAGATAAGGAAGAGGCAGATTATATCCTGCAGATTGATATTCTAGAAAAATTAAAGAAAAAACTAGAAGGTAATTCAGCACAAAATTGTTGTTTTTATTTTAAATTTATCTATGTTTTTTTCCCGTCTATGCAAATAGTGATCTCTTTGCTGGTCTAACCGACCTCTTTTATCTTAAAAAGTGTTTAACTTTCCTGCATTGTAATTAATCCCTATCCATTAGAGATTCTATCATCAGCAGTTAGAACAATAATGCAACTCCCCCTGCCCATTTCAATTAGACTATCCATTAGAGATTCTATCATCAGCAGTTAGAACAATAATGCAACTCCCCCTGCCCATTTCAATTAGAGCTTACTTTATCTATCAATAAAATAGCAGTTAGAACAATAATGCAACTCCCCCTGCCCATTTCAATTAGAGCTTACTTTATCTATCAATAAAATATGCAAAGGTCCGGTCGGAAAGAGTATTGCAGGTTCGTTTCACTTTGTTTTTAATCACTTTTACTATTTTGTTTGTACTGTACCGATAATACCAAAAACCTTTCATTACTAAAATTTTTACGAATCTCTAACTATTACATAGTCGCCAATACTATTCGAGTTTGTGAAGGTTCAATTGGAAAGGGTACTACAGGTTTGTTTTCATCTTTCTAGTAGTTTTATCTTCTTTAATTGTGTGATTTTAGTGGATTTTATTCAATTTAATTAAGTCTTTAACTAAGGCTAATGCAATTGGATTATTAATTGAATTCAACTTTCGAAGTTTGTAGGTAAATTAGCTCTATTAATTTTTTAATTACCAAAGGTTAACCTATATTTAAAGGTAGTGTTGCAGTCTTGGTATATATAACCATTATTTGCATTCTTATGTTTCATAGCATTTACAACCAGGCATGATTAATGTGAACAATTCAAACAGGCTTCACATCTAAATTGACCAACCTTTTAAGAATTTTGTTCTCTATAGGTTAATTACAAAATATGCTTAGAAATGAACATTTTATATTACCTTTGAATTGATTGTAACATAAGTAAGCAATTCATATCAATATTAGCCTTAAAAAAGGAAAATTATTTTCATATTCTCAAAAGATATTGTTCCCTTAAGATGTGCAATAATTCTCTGGTGTGCAATTATTTAATTATGTTGTAGGTCGCATAATTTGATTCTAAGCTTGGCGCTTTGCTAAGCATTCTTCATGGATTCAATACAGGGAAAAAAGTTTCCTTTTTATTTTTTTGGTGATTTTATGTTGTTTGGGAATTTTTTTATTGAAATGTGCTTATTTTTTTTAAAAAATAGTACATGGAGTCCTTTTGTTCAAAGCATGTGGAAGTTCTTAAGAGGGTGTAGGCTGGGATAACATTTAAGGTGACTGTAGAGGTTGTTGAGAGAGGATTGTTTCTATAAGATGGAGAGTGAAGTAATTTGATTTATTCATGGAAAATGGTATGTTGTTTCATCCATTAGTTGTAAGTTTGTGTTATATTTTTCTGTATAGATGTCTTTTCTTGCTCATTTGGAGTTAAATCCCTAGAAATTATTTAGTTTTTTGTATTTATTTTAAAGTTAATCTGAACTTGGATACCATAGTTATGTTTACACAATCAAAATTAAACTTTTGAGAACTTTGGGATCTTTTTGGGCAAAAAGTAAGTTTGGGGTATTGCGGTTCAATTGGTAAAAACTTTGCGATATTAAAGTGAAATAACCCTTGTTTTATTTTAGTTCCTTCTATCAAGGCTTGAGAACAGTAATTATATCCTATTAGATTATTTTTAATGATATTAATGCTTTTTTTCTTGCAATCAAATTAACTATTTTTGTCGATAGAAATCCTTTAAAAAATCATATTTTTAAGTTATTTTATGAGGCGGAGGTATGTGCCGTTGGTTTTGGTTATTTGTTTATTTAATTATGAGGTACTTTTTTTAGATTCGGAGTTATTTGTTTATTTAATTATGTTACGAGGTACATTTTTATAGACAAATTCGCTCTTTCTTTGTCATTTTATGAGGTACATTTTTTAGTTATTTGTTTATTTAATTATGAATATCAATAAATGATGATTTGAGTTTGTGTTTTTATTGTTATTTGCAAGATAAAGATTCTTTAATTATGAATATCAATAAATGATGATTTGAGTTTGTGTTTTTATTGTTATTTGCAAGATAAAGATTCGAAGTTTTGAATGTTGTTGTTGGCTTGGACGCTTTGATGCACAAGACTTAAATCTGCTGGGTGAAGAAATGCAAAGATGTACATTAAATGTTTGTAAAATTAAATGGCTGAAATATAACAGTAAATGCAAGCTAACATGTTGCTTTTGGCTGAAATTTGACATAGTTGATGCACTCTAATTTGACATACAGTAAATGCAAGCTAACATGTTGCTTTTGGCTGAAATTTGACATAGTTGATGCACTCTAATTTGACATAGTTGATGCTAATTTGACATAGTTGATGCACTCTAATTTGACATAGTTGATGCTAATTTGACAGATTTAAGTTCTTCCATAAAAATAGCTCATCCTATCTTAGGTTGTTATTTTTTCTACTGCTGTTTTGAACTGTTATGGTTTTTTTCTACAGATTGATAGATTGCTCACTCTTTCATTAACAAAAGGAAAAAAATGAATACAAAAGGCAAAGATAGAATTAAAGACTTTTCTGCCTATTTATATTTAATCCTTCTGAAATTTAAGAGGCCCAAATACAACAAGCCTAATCCAAAATGTCCAAGGACTTAGGACCTGTTTGTTTGCACAGAAGTAATTATGAAGTAGCTGAAGTAAAAGAAGTAGAGACTATTTATGCTACTTCTAAGCAAAAAAGTGTGTTTGGTTCTCTGAAAAACTTACTTCCAATACTTCCTTAAACGCTTATGTGGCGCCTACGTGTCATCTTTACTTCTAAAATATTTCTCCTATCCTCAATACTCAGAAGTAGCTCGGAAGTAGTTGAAATACATATTAATTAGGAAATAAATAAATTTTTATTAATATTTTTTTATTAGTTACTTCTAACAAATTTTCATTGATAAAATTACTTCTTAGTAATATTTTACAAATGTTATTCAAACAAAAAAAGTAAATGAAGAGAAAGAAGTTCTACTTCCATAACTTCTAAAAATATATGAAACAAACAAAGAATGTTATTTCTACTACTTCCTATTTCATAGTTTTAAAAATTACTTCTATAACCTACTTCTTACTTCCAATACTTCCATTATCCAAACGAACCCTTAATCCAAAACCCCTTAGTCAATTACCAAAGCTCTTCTTTCTCCCGTTGGCTGTCGCCTGCATCGCCGCGCGCGCTGCACCGCCTCTTAACTCCACCCGAGCCTCCTCATCGCCTTCATCAAGCCCTCTAAACCCTAGGTAAAGCTCTGAAGACCAAAAGGTTCATCAGGAAACTCTGATTAAATTACTAGAAAAATGACAGATCTTTGTACTTTGAAAAAGGGAGAAATGGCAGAGCAGTCAACTTGCATGAGTTTTATTTGACTCAGAATTCCCTCGTAATAGTGTATATGAATTATTTATTTATTTATTTTATTTTATTTTATTTTTCGTGCTTGCTTAAAAGAGTTGACGAATGATGATGATTTAATCTATTCCTCTGTAATAATAGGAAGATCCATAGATTTACTATTCACACTACTGTAAATGGTACAATAAATCACTGTAGCACATATGGGGACTATATCGTTTGTAAATATTACTGTAGCATTATCACTGTAGCATTTTAAAAAATGTTACTGCATCACTTACAAAAAACATTTAAAAACAGAATTACTGTAGCATTTTAAAAAAATGTTATTGCATCACTTACAAAAAACATTTAAAAATAGAATACTATAGGTGGGATACTGTAGCGTTTTAAAAAATGTTACTGCATCACGTACAAAAAATATTTTAAAACAGAATTACTGTAGCGGAAATAAAAAATAGGGACCGTGCTTTGCACGATGTGCACACTAGTATTCCATAATAAGAGGAGAAATGCACTTCATGTTAATTTTAGTCTTTCTCTTTGAAGTATAATTTATTATTTATGTATTTGAGAAAAGTGAATTGGAAAAACTTTGTTGATTATCTTGTTTAATTTTTTTTAATTACGAATAATTTTTTCAAGAGAAAGTCTTCAATGAAGCAAGAGCAATCATTAACTATTCCAAATTTAAACAACTTTGAGAATTCACAAACTAGTACAAAATGAAGCAACTGAATGAACTTGAAAGATCTTCCAGATGATTCCAGGCTTTGACCGAGGATTTCCAAATGATTGGGATGAAATTCAAAGTGCTTACTTACAAAGAGGTCCTTGCTAATCGCTCCAATATAAATCCCAATTGAATTTTATAGAGCATTTTAACTAACAATTATACATCTATTAGGTCTCATTAGCAGAAGTAATCATTAGTGAAAAATACTCATGTTTGTTTTTATCACATTGTAAAATATGATACAATGTAACTGATAAAGTGGATAGAGTGCATTCACACCATGTATTGTTGTTTTATTATTTATAGTTTATTACTAGGCAAATAAATACAATGTAACTGATAAAGTAAATGGATACCGGTCGCC
>NC_033796.1:12668633-12690136 GCF_001876935.1 Asparagus officinalis
TGTCTGCTCTTCATGTGCTGAGAGCATGAGCAAACAATTCTACTCACTCCAAACAAATATCGAAAGAGGAAAAAAGTAAAAAGAAAAAGAAAAGAAAAAAACATGACGTATCGGGTTTGGGTTCTAATGAGAACGGGGTTTGTTGCCTCAGGGCTTGATCGGTTCTGTAACTTGGAGGTACCGAAAATCCCAAAAAAACGAGTCTATGCTCAATCCCCAATAACTAGGGGTGGAAGCGAACCAAATATTTAATAAACAATTTGATTAATATTCGTCCGGATATTCAGTCATATTCGATCCGACACTTCCTTTAATACTAAATAAATACTTTTTAATATTCGGCTTATAAACAAATAGAATTTAACTAAAAGGTAGACTGATTATTAACTGTTCGATGATTTTTTATATGTTAATCCTATTAATTAAACTTGTTGCAAATATTACCCATCAAAATTTTATTTACTAATTTAGAGGGGCCTAGGGTTTTCACGATCACTTGAGTTTCCACCTTCCGCTTCCTCCCACCCCCAGACGCCGTCCTCCCTCCCCGCGACGACGCCGTCCTCCCTCCCCGCGACGACTCTCTCTTCCCTCTCCGAGGACCTGCGCTCCTCTCTCTCCGACGCCCTCCTCCCTCCCCGCCGACGCTGTCCTCCCTCGCCGCGACGTCGCCCTCTTCCCTCTCCGACGACCTGCGCTCCTCCCCGCGACGACGCCCTCCTCCCTCTCTCTCGACGCCCTCGTCCCTACCCGCGACGACGCCCTCATCCCTCCCCGCGACGACGCCCACTTCCCTCGATCTCTGCAGATCTTGGCGATTTCATGCCGTAATTCTCTGCTTTTTCTCACTGGAAGGGTAAAAAAAAACCTTTTGTTTACTGATTATATTTATTTTTTTTATGATTTTCGAATTATTAGCGAATACATATTGAATATTTGGCGAATAATTCGAAATCGAAGTTGCAGAACAATGCTAATCTAATATTCGCGAATTTTTTTCAAAACATCAATATAAATAAACAAAGCCAATTCGAATTTGTATTACTATTCGAGTCTAATTCAAATACGAACACGAATAGCATCATATAAACCGAACTCGAATTTGAACCTTGCACTATTCGTTCAAATTCGATTCGATTCCACCCCTACCGATAACCTAAGCGAACACGGACACATCCTCAACCTTCAATTCTGTAGGTCAGCTCATCTATTATAATCATTTTTTTGCTTTATTTCTCATACTATTTTCCCAATCTGAACAAATTGCGGAGATTCACATTGCTTCTTTCAAATCGCATAAAACGGTTAAGAAACTAGATACAGGAACCAAATTTATGAATTTGTTTTTTATTTTGTTGTATGTTAAACAAAATCTATGAAAATGCATTACATGTATTATGCGTGTTTGTCGAAATGCGTCAATGGTTCGTTTATTACTATTTTTTATGTGTAGATTTTGATGGATTTACGCTGTTTCACTAATAGGAGATAAGAGAGACCAACTGATAACTTCGATAAATATATGAAATAGATTTTTTGTCAGCTTGAAACTGCAATGAACGGCGTTTTTGAAATCGAACTACTGAGTTGTATAAAAACCAATGATCCCCTTTGCATTTGCACATGGAAAAGTATCTTTCCTTTGTTCCTTTGACTCATTTGCAAGGAAATGCGGGGTCTCTGTCCTGTCGAAAGAGAATACTACCTACATTCTAGTCACAGAAAATCAGCCTACTTAGCTCATTACAACTGATTGATTTATCAACATATATTTTGGTCTTGTTCCTTTTCTATTTACAGTGAACTATTTCAGGACACCCAAAGGTTTAAATTTTGGTTATAAATCATCACATAAAAGAAGAAGAAGAAGAAGAACAAATTGCAAGTAGTGCTATTTTTGCATGGTGATTAACCAATTGACTAGGTTAAACGATATTTCAAATTTTTAATCAAACATGCATAAATAATAATGATGGTTGTCAATCTTGCATTGTTCAATAGTCTTCGTCTCTCTCTCCCGATCTCTCGATCTCATCGTCTCTCTCAACCGATCTCTTCGTTTCTCTCTCTCTGGATCTCTTCGTCTCTCTCTCTCTCTCTGATTCTCATTCTTTCTCTGAATCCGTCTCTCTCTCTCTCTCTGAATATACATATGAAGATTTTACTGTTTTCATGTGAATTTACTGTTAATTTAATTAGGGTTATTGTTACATTTTAATTTACTGTTTTCTGTTAATTTACTGTTAATTAATTGGGGTTCCATTAATTTACTGTTAATTAATTAGAGTTCTATTTTTTAATTTACTGTTAATTAGGATTTTAGTTATTGTTTTGCTATTGTTAATTTTTTAATTTTCTGTTATTGCTATTGTACTTTAGGGAAATGAAACAAGAAGGGAGTTCTAGTGGCAGTGGAGTACAAGATGACAAATTTCCGCTTTGAAAATATGTTACCAAATTGGAGAAAAGGGGGGGAACGACAGGAGGAAATTGGAGATGGAGATGTAATTATTGTAGAGAGGAATTTACTGGTTCACACTCAAGAGTTAAAAATCACCTCTTGAGGATAAGCGGGATTGGAATTAAGATGTGTTCCAAGTCAACACCCAAAAATCTAAGGGAGTTTCAAAGGACGTTGGATCAAGCGGAGGTGAGGTTAAGGACTTCTAGGCCTAAGACTTTATCTTTGCCTACATCTTCGACTGCAAGTACGACCGGTGTAAGTGCAAGTGCAAGCATGTTGAATCGTGCAAGTGAATCTAAGAAGAGGAGGGGGCCTAATACCATAGAACAATCATTCAACATGGGAGCAAGGGAGGAATTAGATGCATTGATTGGTAGGATGTTTTTCACCGGGGGATTGTCTTTGAACTTGACAAGGAATCCATATTATGCTAAGACTTTTACATATGCCGCAAGCAATTCAATCTCTGGCTACAAGCCTCCCAGTTACAATTACATGATGACCACTATCTTACAACGTGAGAAAGCTCACATAGAAAGATTGATGGAGCCCATCAGGGGCACATGGCAACAGAATGGGGTCTCCATTTGTAGTGATGGGTGGGCGGATGCACAAAGAAGGCCCATCATCAATTTTATAGCGGTATGTGAAGGTAAACCAATGTTCTTGAATGCCGTGAAAGCCGTAAATGCTGAGGGAGAAGTCAAGAATAAATATATTATCCAAGCGAAGCTAGAAAAGTGCATCACAGAGGTGGGACCGCAAAATGTCATCCAAATCATAACCGATAATGCTTCGGCATGCAAGGCCGCGGGAGGGCTTGTGGAGGGCACCTGGCCTCACATATTTTGGACTCCTTGTGTAGTCCATACACTCAATCTTGCTATCAATAATATTTGTGCGGCTAAGAACACGGAAGCAAATGCGGTGGCTTATGCACAATTACATTGGATTACAGAGATCTCCGATGATGCATTGCTTATGAAGAATTTTTTCATGAACCACTCTATGCGGCTTGCCATGTTCAATGATTATTCCAAGATGAAGCTCCTATCGATTGCCGACACAAGATTTGCCTCGTGTATTATTATGTTGAAGAGGTTTAAGGTCGTCAAGAGAGCCCTCCAAGACATGGTCCTTAGTGATCGTTGGAGCTTGTATAGAGAAGATGATGTGAGAAAAGCTCAATTTGTGAAAGAGAAAGTCCTCGATGATTTGTGGTGGGACAAGATAGATTTTATTCTTGACTTCACTGGCCCAATCTATGAAATGATAAGGGTCACCGACATTGATACACAATGTCTTCATTTGGTGTATGATATGTGGGATACAATGATTGAGAAGGTGAAGCAAGCTATTTATAGGCATGAGGGTAAAAGGGATAATGAGGAATCTTTTTTTTATGAGGTGGTTCACAAGATCTTGGTGGATCGATGGAACAAGAGCAACACCCCGCTTCAGTGCTTGGCACACTCTTTAGTTCCAAGGTAATATTTCACATTTCACTCTTTAATGCGAATATTTCTATCAATCAATACATTGTGGGCTAATTCATGTTATTAACGAACATAGGTACTATCATTCTACATGGCTCAATGAGAGCGTCAATCGACAAGCTCCAAATCAAAATCTTGAGATCTCTACGGAAAGAGCAAAGTGCTTAAGAAGATACTATCCTAACCCCGATGAACGACGGGCGGTGAACTTGGAATATGCTAAGTTTGCGGGGGCTTTGGAGGCTTTTAGTGATCCAGATTCTCTTTCCGATAGAGGACATATGGATCCAAAGTCATGGTGGCTTCTTTATGGTCAAAGTACTCCAAATTTGCAAGCATTGGCTGTAAAGCTTCTAGGTCAACCTTGTTCCTCTTCTTGTTGTGAACGGAATTGGAGTACGTATGGTTTTATTCACTCCTTAAAGAGGAACAAGCTAACCCTGGCACGAGCAGAGGATCTTGTTTATGTTCACACCAACCTTCGCTTACTTTCGCGAAGTTCGAAAGAGTATATGGAAGGGGAATCAAGAATGTGGGATATTGGTGGAGATGCCTTCGACTCATTTCAAGGTGTCGGTATTTTAGATGTTGCTACCCTTTCTCTTGACGAGCCCACGATGGAGGCCATTGTGTTTGAGGAGGATGAAGGAGTTGAAGCCATAGAACGATCTTTTTGATGTTTCAACTTGAAAATTTTATTTTAAGATACGCTTTTGGTTGTAACTTTATATTTTTGCAATGTTAGTAACTTAATATTTTGTAGTCATGGAACTAGTTGCAACTTGATCTTTATTCTCTTGTAATTTTTATATGATTGCAATGTTAGACTTGTTAGTCGCTTAGTATTTTGTGTTTGAGGATTACATTTTAGTTTGTTGTTTGAATTTTATAAATTTATCTATATATAATAATAATATTAAAAAAATCTAGCCTTGTCGCCGTGTCCTATTTTTTTGGGTTTTGCCGTGTCCGTGTCGTGTCTATGTCGCCGTGTCCGTGCTTCATAGCTGTCAACAATGGCCTATATGTCTGTTTAAGCACTCTAGTACGCAAAGTGTTTCTAAGCAGTTAACTACCTAGGTGGCTTTGGGCACTAAGCACCCCCCCTCAATATCTTAAGTGATAAATAACTTCTTTTTATTTGCTAGTTTTGTTATATTTTTACGCTTTTTGAAACTAACTTTACCTTTTCTTGTTCATTCTTTAACTCTTCTGCCTATTTAATTTCTAATACTTTTACTTATGGTTGTAGTTAGTTATCTGTGTTTCATCTTGTCTCGCCAATTCATTAGATTTGGCTACTTAATGATAGAGTATTCTATTATTTTGCCTTTTGTTAATTATAACACTTTTAGAGACAAAATTAGCAAAGATTTTGGTTAACTTGAAGCATGGATATAAAGTTTATAAACGATGTATATAAAACGAAGCTATATAGTTTTTTTTCTCTGCTATTTAGAGAAAACAGGTTGTGTGTAATTTAAAAATATGTAATGGAATGAAATTTATACACCCGAAGACATTGGGTTTATGTGGGAGATCCCGAAATATGATGAGTTCATTGTATAGGTTGGGTTTGAGTCTAGCTTAAGGGGTAATGGTTTGGGGTCTGGTTGTTACGACCTTTATTCAGAAAGGTTAACAAATGACTGTTACTTGATCTAAACTTGAATCTCCAACGAACCTCGAATCTCCAACAAACCTCTATTTAAGTTCCCTACAAGTGAAACCCTAGTCCATTAGAAATTGTAGAAATGTGGCTGACAGGTTGACACAAGACAAAAATATCATATCAAATCAAATGGTTACATATCATATCAGATCTTCATCCCTTGTATTCAAAAATCAAGCTGTGTGGAGAATATCTATGTCAACATATATTCAATCCAACAAGTGATCCTTGCATTGAAAAAGATAAAGCTGTGGAGATGACCCATTCTAGTTTTCCTCATTTGCTTCAAATCTCATGACGTGTACATCTGCCATCTGTTAAGTTCGACCTGTATTTACTACGTATGCCTCCTTCCATTTTTCAATTCCCATGGTGATTTTTTATGTCCAGGAGCAATGTGGTAGACTGGTTGTTGTAAAGTAGGATACTGAGGATCCTTTTTTCATGTCAAACGTCACATTTTTCTAATGTCAAGAAAAAGGTCAAAAAAAAAAAACAACAGAAATTTACAGTACAATCTTAATGTTTTGCAACAATGCAGGTTTCATTTACATCAAGCACAAGGAGCTGCTTATGGCATCAGAGGATTCTAAAGACCTGCTGAAAAACGTGGACTGGAAGACAGTGGGCAATACTGGTTCCAGTGAACCAGCTGGTCCAGTGACGAAGAAACGGCTTCCGAAAAAGATTAGACAAGTTCCCGAGTATTATTTTCTTCCTAAACGATCATTATCTTCTGCAATAGCCATATATGGTGCTGTAATTGCTGCTGGAGTTGGTGCAGGGATGCTAGCGGAGGTTTGGATAAACAAAAAGATCAAAGGTGCACTCTCATTTCATTATTCACTTGCATAGAATATATAGTACCTAACATTGCCTGTAATTCGTCTACCTAAATTGATTTTTTTAAATATCTTTTCACAATCCAGCTAATAGGCGCGCCGAAGCTGGCGTGTTTTGTCTACAGTATCTGCAAGCTATTTTGCTGCTAGAACAAATCACTTCAAATTGAAACTTTATGTCTCTAAATGCTGCCAAAACATATATACTATTATGGTCAAGGAGGGCATTTTCAGAATTCAATTAAAATGAGTATTTAAGATTGAAAAAAATAGAAAATAAAATCTAACTATGCTGAAGTTAGTGATCAGCTTGTACATTTTCAGTTTCCCTTGAGATAATATACTTCAATTGTGCATCGTTCCCTTGGTTATAATTTAATGCCCATGCAGCAGTTATTTTATCAGAGGGACTGGATTGATGGGTTGCGTGTATGTGATCATACGTCAGTTTCAGGCATTTTAAGCGGTCTGATGAAACTTACGTGATAAATCTCTAATGATATTATCTTTTGTGGTGCTGTTTCGTTTTTGTTGTGTTATTGAACATATTGCGGAGTCAAAATCTCCTACTTTGCAGAGGACGGTGGTGGTGTCATTTGGGAGATGGGCAAATAGTAGAAGTCTCTACTGTTCAAATGCAAAGACAGATGACTACCCAGCTCGAAATATTGATTGCCGTCGCTGAAGGGCAATAGTTGTAGCTTTAAAGAAACTGGAATAAATATTATGTGCCCATTGGATTCTTCATGTTTCTCTCTTTTGAATGAAAGCTCGAAGCAGAAAAGAATTCCCCCTTCCTAAGGTTGAGGATGGGACATGTACTCTATGGTTTAGTATGCTTTGATGAAATGACCTATTTATAACGATGTTATATTGACTCTTATTGTCATTTTTGAGATTGGGAAATCCATTATTTTGTTATCCTACATTAAAACTGATTGATCATTGTTATTATGAAAAAAAAAAGACTAGGAAACACTGAATGTATTTCTCCTGTTTCATGAGACTCGTGTACGCCTCCTGCTTGCTACTCGATCTATATTTAAGGTCACACTTCTAATTCTGCATTGTCGACAGGAGGTTTTTCTATGACTTGAACTGGAATTTGTTGTAAGCTACGATCAATTCAAGATTGATTTTATCAAATACATTCTAGTTTCATTTTATCGTACTCACATATGCCTGTTATTTGTAAAATTTAAATTTTAAATTTCATTAGCGTGCAGGCTTAACGAAGACTGATGCGAACTTGAGACTTTCAAATACAGTTCCAAGATTGATCTTACCAAGTATTTGAGTGATGAAGAACATCTTTTGATTGATCAGTAACCAATATGCTTTACTTTTAATAAATCGTGTTTTCAGTGGAAAAAAAAAGGAAGTGAATAAAAAAAATAATAGAAAACCTGAAAACAATTTTTTTATTGGGAAGGAATCATCGGGCGATTAAAAGCAACGAGATTTATTGTTGTTATTTTCTTTTGAAGTGTTAGTTTTTCAGTCGTATATCCTTCCTAGCGCTTGGCGGTGACCCCTTGTCTTGCGTCTTTAGTAAACTTTTAGTCCCACATCGACTGCAAGGACATAGCCGGCTAGGAGGTGGCCCCATAAATTGAGCTGTCCAAGGCTAACCGAACCATACCTTTCTCGGCCTTTTGGCTAAGATCAAGTGTAGTATCTGTTCTTATCAGTTTAATATCTGATACGTGGGCTATCGGCCCACTATGATATTAAATTAATTTTTGTCGGGGGAGGGCCCGTTACTATAGCTTGCTATTGGGGTCCTTGAGCGTCGCCCGTGTGTTGCACTATTTCACGGGCCTGGCGCACCCCTACCAAATCAATTCTAAAATTTCTAGCGCTTTTATGTTTGAATTGCTCTGGGTTGGGGTTGAGGACGTAGAGGACATGTATCAATTCGAGTATCCTGATAAGCTAAATAAACTTATGGGACTCTAGGGGATTTATAATTTTTAATAATGAGATTCTCGTATAATGAGTATAGTTTAGTATTAATAGTCAGATTAGCATTATCCTAATTGAAATGCTCTAATCCATCAATTACAGGTAACAGAGAATTCTCACTTTTCATCCAACTGTAGAAGCGAGCTTAGTTTCACACGGAGGAATTGGTTGGTACCAAGTCCATGATGTCGAATTGATGGAAAACTAGATATTATCAAAGGAATGGATTCTAAAAATAAATTGAGAAGCAGCATCCGATACACAGTTTTTGTAACGTTGGAAGTTTAAAATAGAATTCAGTCATAAGATTAAGAGCAACTCCAAGAGGCTCCCTATCCCATGTCCTAGCTCAAATTTAGGGAGTATGAGGTGAATATTTGGCTCCAACAAGCTCCCTATATGGTATTCCAAATATAGGGTCCTTGATTTGGTATTCCAAATCAAAGACAAGAAGAGACACTCCCTATATCTACAATACAATAATATGTTATCATTTTTGTTATTTTTTGGACATATCATTGATTGCAAACACAAATATACATAAAGTATTGACAAAAAAAATACAATAACATAGTATAATAATAGAAAATATAATAATATAGGGAGTCATTTGGGGAGCATTGTTGGAGCACTTGCTTCTTATTTGACTCCATATTTCCTAAGATGAAATATTTACTCCTCAAATATAGGGAAAAACTAAGATCATTGTTGGAGATGCTCTAAAAGTTTGGTATTTAGACAGTGTTCTGTTATGCAATCTCTTCATGCTGTCTCACGAGGGAATTAAAGAAGAACGAAGTCCTACTAAAAAAAACTTACGTGTTATTTTTAATTATAAATAATGACAATGCAAGTGGAATCAAATTTTAGAAAATGTTATTTTAATGCAAAACATTCCCATCCAGAAAATAGTAATAGTAAAAAGTTGTCTAATTAAGGAAATGAGGGAGATAGAGAGAAATGAATAGCTCTCCATGATGATTTGTACCAATTTCTCTCCTCATCCTCCTACATCTCTCATCCTTGAATACTCATGGATCCCCATTAGAAAAGTCCTAATAATAATGAAATGTACTGTAAACTTCAAAAAGTATTTTTATTTATTTTTATTTATAATTTAATTGGGAATCGAACACAAAAGTATGGGAGTAATTTTGGGGAAAAGGGGGTGACCCGTACTACTCTCTTCCGAGCAATGTTGTTAACTACAAAGTTCTAATGGGAGCCGGCCAGTGCAAATCGTAGGAAATAGTGAAAGTAAACATAAAGACCTATGCTATTTAATTCTTCAAATAATAAAGTTAGAAAAATTCATCAATGATCTAACATATGGTACCAACATAGAGATAAATGATGTATCCTCTTTCTATTGCATAATAAAATAACCATATTAATGATGACCACTTTATTTTGCAATAGGAGTGACAGCTCACCTGCCCCCGGTCAGTCTCATATTTTGGTCCATGTTGGAAAGCTCATAAAATTAACAAGTATCGTTCTCGCGGTTTATCCCCGCTCTTTATCCGCATACCAAATGGCGCTTCCCAATCTTTGCCATCTCAAAACCCCACCAAAACCCCTTCTCCCTCAATTCACCCCCAAAACCCTAAACCCGAGCCCTAACCCTAATTCTAACTCTTTCTCCCTATCTTTCCACTTGAAGAAACCCTCGACAATTCTCAGATGCTCAGCTTCCGAAGGCGAATACGAGCAAGAGCGATCGCTTCACCCTCGGCCTCGAGAGATCCCATGGAGCAAAGATCTAGCCAACTCCGTTCATCTCATCGGAATCGTCGGTGCTCCTGTCCAAATCAAGCAGCTCAGCAGTGGAAAGGTCCTCGCTTGGACTCGTATCGGCGTCAAGAAATCGGCATCTGATTCTTCATGGTAAGGTTCTATCTTTTATGTACTCTAGGTGCTCGATACGGGGTTTCGGAAAAGTTTGAATGGAGTAGGATCAGTATCGTAATTGCACACTAGGTGCTCGACTTGGGTCCTCTGATGGGTTTGAAACTTGTGCATACACTGAATTTTGAGTGAAGGAATTAGTTTTTAATTTTGAAACATGTTGCTTGGACTGAAATTTGATGGAGAAAGATTAATCTTGATAGCGACATTGTAACTGCACATTCAATGCGTCGCATTTTAGTTGCATTGCATGAATGATATGTTGAATTACTTAAGAGTTCCACGATGGTAAGAGCGTGATAATAATTGCACTCTATATGCTCAACATGGGTCCTATGAGAAATTTGATGGAGAAAGATTGTATCTTTTTGTTGGCGCCTGTGGTTAAAACTGGAATAATACAGATATATAACAGCAAAAATCTGAACAGAAAACTGAATGACAGTAATTTAAAATTTTCAACTTAGCTGCTGTGCATTTGTAAAACGCTGTGCTTAAAGCATTATTTGGCCTACTCCGGTGCAAGGATCCCAAGGCCAAATTACTTCCAGGAACAGCAGTCCAGTACTCTGGTGTGCATCGACCCAGTACTGTCAAGATCTCCTCGATCTTAAGGCAAAGATCTCCTCGATCTATCAGGCAAAAGATCTCCTCGATCTATCATGCAAAATTTCTATAAGCACAAGCTATTTTACAATCTATATCTGTATATATTGATTGTTATTTTTGGAATGAATTTTTCTTAAGGATTTGAGCTCTATTTATAGCGTTTAGAAAAATACTATGCACTAATAAAATAATGTATTTTACTATGCATATGGGACCCACGTCCTAAAATTTCTTTGATCAGCAGCTCACGTTTTTCTTAAAAATATGTAGGACCCACCTTACTTTTCATTCCAGTGTTTGGTCGAAGCTTCTTGTTGTAATCATACGGCACTGACAGTTCTGACAGGTTGTAGTAGCCATACTTTCTTAGCATGCTCTTGATATAGTGAGATTGAGACAATCCAATACCCTCTTCAGAGTATATAATTTTGATTCCGAGAATCACGTCCGCAGTTCCAAGGTCCTTCATGCTGAACTGTGCTGAAAGAAATTTCTTGGTAGATATTACTATCTCCAAATCACTCCCGATGATAAGCATATCATCCACATAGTGGTAGATATTACTATCTCCAAATCACTCCCGATGATAAGCATATCATCCACATAGAGGCAGATGATCATCACTTTTCCTTTAGCGACCTTGATGTATAGGCACTTGTCAGATTCACTGACTTGATATCCATTGTTGCGAACAACGCCATCGAACTTCTCGTGTCAGAGTTTTGGTGCCTGCTTAAGTCCATATAATGACTTAACAAGTTTACAAACCTTACCAGCTGGAGAATCAAGTCCTTCTGGCTTTTCCATGTAGATCTCTTCTGTGAGATCTCCATTGAGAAAGGCAGTCTTCACACCCATCTGATGTATGACGAACCTTTTAATCGCCGCCCATGCGATAAGCACTCTGATGGTAGTGATCCTGCAAACTGGTGCATAAATATTAAAGAAGTCTATACCTTCTTTCTGAGAGAATCCTTTCGCCATCAGTATTGCTTTGTACTTTTCAATAGTATCATCAGGACGAAGTTTGTTTTTGAAGATCCACTTGCAACTGATAGGCCTTGCACCTTCAGGTACATCCACCAGCTCCCAAGTATGATGCAACTGATAGGCCTTGCACCTTCAGGTACATCCACCAGCTCCCAAGTATGATTTTGGATCAATGAATCCATCTCATCATCTATAGCTTCTTTCCACAGAAGAACGTCTGTTGACTGCATTGCTCTTGAAAAGTCTGTGGATCTCCTTCTACATTATAGGTGATGAAGTCATCTCCAAAATCTTTTTGTCTTCTGATGTGCTTGGAAGATGGTTCGATAACTCCTTCATCATTGACTGACTCCTCTTGTGTATCTGATGTACTAGCATTCTCTGCTACATCTTTGAGCAATAAGCCTTTATGTTTGATAAACTTATCCTCAATTCTCTGCTACATCTTTGAGCAATAAGCCTTTATGTTTGATAAACTTATCCTCAAAGAATTCTGCATCTCGAGCTTCAATGATGGAGTTGCAATAAGCCTTTATGTTTGATAAACTTATCCTCAAAGAATTCTGCATCTCGAGCTTCAATGATGGAGTTAGTTCCAAGATCCAGGAACCTACACGCATTGCTATCTCCAGCAAAATCAAGAAACACACATCTGTTTGTCTTTGGCCCGAGCTTAGGTATTCTGATATCTGGAATTCGAACGTATGCGAGACACCCCCACACTTTGAGACTATCCAAAAAATCTGGATATCCCAACCATAACTGATGAGGAGTACTATTAATTTTGGAATAGGGTACTCTGTTCAGAATCTAATTTGCCATCAGCAAAGCCTCTCCCCAATAGCAGGTAGGTAGACCAGATATGATTAGCATCGAATTCACCATCTCGGTCAATGTGCGATTCTTTCTTTCTGCAATCTCATTAGATTACGGAGAATAAGGAGCAGTAGTTTCAGCAATGATTCCATGCTCCTTGAAGTATGTTTCTGATTCCTTAGATCAGTACTCTCCTCCTCTGTCGCTCCTGAGTCTTTTTACCTGAAGTCCAAGCTGCTTCTCCACTCGAGTCCGAAATTCGACAAACCTACTGAAGGCTTCATCCTTAGATTTCAGCAGGTAAACGTGACAGAAGCGAGAATGATCGTCAATGAAGCTGATGAAGTACTTCTTGTCGTCACGAGTGATGAAGCTCTTGAAGTTACAAGTATCTGAATGAATCAGATCCAACAAGTTGGTGCTTCTCGTGACACTTGAAAATGGCTTCCTCGTCAGCTTTGCTTGCGCGCAAACTTCACACTTCAATGGCTTCCTCGTCAGCTTTGCTTGCGCGCAAACTTCACACTTCTCAGGTTTGTTACCCCCACATTTTAGAAGTAATCCTAACTTCTCCATGCTGGATGCAAACTTCACACTTCTCAGGTTTGTTACCCCCACATTTTAGAAGTAATCCTAACTTCTCCATGCTGGATAATTTTCTATAATTTACATGTCCCAGCTTATTGTGCCATAACACAGAGGAGTAAGCAGAAGATGATACTTCATTTACAATGGGGTTGGGTGCACTCGTACTAATTTTATACATGAAGCTTCGACCAAACACTAGAAAACCAGTAGATCAGCTAAGGTACTCAAAGATCATTGGGAGTCTTATGTACGCAATGAGCTGTACAAGGCCAGATATAGCATTCGCTGTAGGAATGCTTAGTAGGTTCACAAGTAATCCTGAAAAGCTTCATTGGGATGCTGTCCAGAGATTGATGAGATACTTAAAAGGAACTACAGGTCTGGGCCTATTCTACACTGGATATCCGGGTGTAATCGAAGGCTATTTAGATGCGAGCTGGTGCTCAGAACCAGGTGAGTACAGATCTACTGGAGGATTTGTCTTCACCATGGGTGGAGCTGCCGTCTCGTGAAAGTCTAAGAAGCAGACCATAATTGCACAGTCATCGATGGAATCTGAATTCTTCACACTCTGTGTTGCAGGAGATGAAGCTGAGTCGAAGGCTATTGTGATAATCAGGCGGCGAGTGCTGTGGCAGCAAACTCGATGTTCAATGGAAAAAAGCGGACCATTCGTTTGAAGCATGGCTATTTGAGAAAGCTCATTTGTCAAGGAGTCATCTCTGTGATTGACGTCAGATCTTCAGAGAATGTGGCTGATCCTTTGATTAAGGGTCTGAAAAAGAACATAGTCAAAAGGACGTCTGCTGGAATGGGTCTTAAAGTTTTGTAAGTCTTACAAATACTTACCATGTTTATTAAATTATTAGTTCAAAGCTTATGCTACTAATAATAAAATAATTGGTTCAAAAGTCAAGTAAGATTTGCAAAGTTTGTAGTCTTATAAATACTTACCATTTACATCAAGTTATTAGTTCAAAGCTTATGCTACTAATGACAAGATAAATGGTTCAAAAGTCAAGTAAGATTTACAAGTGAAAGGGTTCAAGTTTTCTTGGATTAGTCAGTGTCTAAGGTAAGGTTTGGGGGTTGCGTAACGTGCTCCACAAGAAACGAGGTACTTAATTGATTTTTGATCAACCTCTAATACTATCCTTACCTGGCTGAACTATCCAAGTAAAACTTTGATCTTTTCATCTAGAATCTTATCATGAGAGAGGGTGACTATTAAGCCTTAATGAGTTCAAAGCATTTCGGATGCAGGATGTTTGATAAGTAACATGCCTAAAGAACTCACCTATGCATGGGTGGAGATTTGGCCGTCTCCTATGGTGTCTTGTGGAAAGATACCTAGAGCCCTAGCAGAAACCAGGACATGCACAGGGTCATAAATGTGTAAAGACAAAGGCAAAGGCAAAAGTAAAGGCAAGTGTGGTTCAAAGTGAAAACTACCACAGATAAGTTTGATCTTGTGTGATCGCTGGATTTTTAGATATATGCTGGTTCAAGTCTCTGCGACACCATGCACCTATCTTTTATTCAGTTGGTCTAAAGGGGATTCAAGTCCTTACGACATCTTCCTTATGCACAACGATTGAAACGACGGCACCGTTACATGACACTAGTTTAAAAAAAAATTGTGGGGGATTGTTAAGATATATATTTTTTAAAGTGGGTCCCACCTTATTTTTTGCATTCAACTTTGGCTGCAGCAGCAAAGAAGGAAAAATAAAAGTTGAATGCAAAAAATAAGGTGGGACCCACTTAAAAAAATTATATATCTTAACACTTTTTAGCAACATTGTAAGTTTGTAACTACACATGCAATGTGTCACATTTTAGTTGCATCACATAAATGATATGTCGGATTAGCTAACAGTTCCTTGATGGTATGAGTGTGATAGTAATTGCACGCCATATGCTTGACATGGGTCCTTTGAGAATTTTATTACTAATCTGCACTGCACTCGCTGAACTTTGAACAAAATGGTATTGATTATGATAGCATCATAGTTGCATAAGGTACTCCACATGGGTTCTCTTACAGTTTTCAAACGCGGTGCATTTCAGCTTGAACTATGACTGCAGTTAAAGCATGTTTGCATTTACTAGTATTATGATGAAAATTATACTAAAGAACAACCTTGGAAAATGATCGAACTGTTAGAACAATCATCCTTTTGTTATGGATTGGACTGAGGTAATCACAGCTTAAACTTGTAACATTGCATTGAAATTAGTCTAGTAATGTGGATTGTTTTAATGATATTGAAGGAAGAAGGAATTTATTACTGTTGGCGACTTGAGAAATCAATGAGTTTATGTACAATTTCTTCAGTCTGTGGATAGTTTGAATTCTAAATGTTGTATTTTTAATAGTCCTCGATGGAAAATTGGCAATGAGCTTGTGTTGGTATTGGTCTTCTCTGCTGCAGGGTCAATTTAACATTCTGGGATGAGCTAGCTCATGTAGCTTTTCAGCATGTTGAGAAAGGCCAGCAAGTATACGTTTCAGGACGTCTCATGTCTGATACTGTACAGGGGGACGATGAGAAAACACAGGTTTATTACAAGGTTTGTTTTTTATTCACTTCCATGAGTTTAGCTATTAGGTTACTCACGTTACTGCCAGTAACAGTATTTGTGATTCTGAAGGGGCATGTATATTGTTGCAGGTAGTTGTTCAGAAGTTGAATTATATTGAGAAGAGCTACCCTGCAGTGTCATTGTATAACCCGGAGTCAAACTCAGTGAGTTCAGGTACTCATATCTCTATTGTTCTAACCCAACATTGTAAATTATGATATTTCTTCACAAAGTTCTAGTATGTAAGTTGCATATGTGTACTACAGAGGGGAAATTTCAGAACTATGGGGGCAATTCTTCTGGTTCAACTGAGAAGCTTTGGCAGGCTTTCTTTGCTAATCCGGTTGATTGGTGGGATAACAGGCAGAATAAGGTTTTTCTCTTCATTGAATTTATATGCATTCTTCAATATTATTATGTTTTCATGGTAGTGTAGTGGATCTTCTTGAAAAGGACCTAGACGGTTGCACACGTTCACTTGTTTGTATGTTGATTGTGTTTTGGTCTATATATTAGAATACATGCTATGGTTGCAAAACATCGTTAAGTTGTTTAAAATTTGATTTCATGTCCGTGCAGAGTATATTGTACTTTATAAAGGTATTAATATGAAGAGAGATATTTATGCATGTTTTTAGTTTTACATCCATGGACATGTAAAAGGAGTGTGTGCAAGAGCAACTCTTGAAATTCAATTCATAAAAGTTTATTTTTCTCCTATATTTTTTTTCTTTGAAAAAGAAAAAAAAAACATCAATTTAAGTTAGCCTTTATGAATCATATGGATTTCATATGCTTTACATAGTACTTGGAAGGGGTATGTGGTAGAAATATAAGCCTTTATGAATCATATGGATTTCATATGCTTTACATAGTACTTGGAAGGGGTATGTGGTAGAAATATAAATTTCTATTGGGGAAAGATTTATCATATGCTTTACATAGTACTTGGAAGGGGTATGTGGTAGAAATATAAATTTCTATTGGGGAAAGATTTACAAATTAAAAGTAAATAATCTAAAAAAAGAAATTTATTTATTAAGTTAATTTTGAGCCTTATATATATGCAAATTACATTTGATAGAGGTTATTGTTCAATGTGCTGAGACATTAGAAATTGGACCGGTGTACTTATTTTTACATTCTCTTTTCGGCCAAATCAGCAACATGAGACGAATTATCATGATGCCACACAGCCCAATCCAGTTTAGTATATCTTCATGGCTTCATTCTATGTTGGAGATTATGTCTAGACATCAATACATGTATAGACATATCCATCCATGATCCAACATGCTCTTCCTAACAAGCTTGATTTTTCATTGTTCATCTTTAAACATGTAAGCTCATGCTGCAAACTCCAGTTGCAAGTATACATTATTGCTGATAAATTGTGTGCAGTCAAATCGTCTTTCATTGGAAATGTTTTTTTTTTAAATCCTGTTCAAATTGATCGAATTAAGACTTTTATTGGAAGTGTGTTTAAAAAAAATCCTGTTCAAATTGATGGAATTAAGATTAACATTTTTGCTGGAAATCATTTGAATAAAGTCTTATATGATTCTTTGTTCCCTATGTCTAAACTTATGAAAAAATGATCGTGGTTGTGCCTAGTCAAATTATGCATGTGGTTCATAATATTGACAGTGTCTGGTTGATTATTGGATTCCTCAATTTGCAGAGAAATCCCAGGTACCCAGATTTCAAGCATAAAGACACTGGTGAAGCTTTATGGATTGAGGGCAAATTCAACCCACCTTGGGTGAGGTCCCAGCTGGCGATATTGGACTCAAGAATGGGTTCTATGCAAGCTAATGAAAATACTGCTGTTTCTTTTATGAATGCTGATGACTTGACATCCTTCTAGTAATACTATCTGATAAGAATGTTGGTATCAAATTATATGCCATGTCAAATCTGGCATTTTTGGTTCGATCAACCAAGGCTTACTTGGCATTCGGTAATGGTTTGTTATACCCTACCTGTCATATTTGTAACGAGCTCATCTTGTATGGATCTTGGAGACTATGATTTTAGAATGCAGTTGCATATTCATACGCCAAGAATATTTTTTTTGTGCTTCCAGTTGTAGTCTTATATTTTATTTTCATGTGATGCTGAATTGCCAGTTATAGCGGAATCACTAGAAATCTGGGTTCTACAGATTGCAGGTGAAGAAGGTAAAGAGGGATTTACTCCTTTTAAGCTGGCAAATCTGGTCGTTAGCAGGAAATCACTTCAGATGTGTGAAATTGTACTGTGATGCTATAGAATCAGACAAAAAAAAATTCTCGCCTTTCCATCAGGATGTGTTCTTCAGCGGTCAAGATATTCTTAAGCTAGGCAGTGGCAGCTCAATGGTATCAGCTTAAATCAGCACCTATATAACGAAGAAATATTTAAAGATGATAAATGCAATGACAATAGGTCCTGGTTACATGTCTGCAGCTTATAAAAGTTCTGAAATATGAAAGCCGTACTCTGTTTCAGTTCATCAGATGGATCTTAGATTTTATGTGCTTATACACAAGAACAGGTAATTATTCCATTCTTTTCTGATGGATGTGCCCAGCAGGAAACTGATTATTTGAAAATTTGCAGTTTGAGAATAAGGCAGATGTTATAGCATACTGTAGACTTCCATGGAACTACAATGTTTAGTCAGTGTACCATGCTTTTGTGCAGAATCGATAGTTCAATACTTAACAGGCTGAGCTTTCATCATGACGAACTAAAAAAGGCCCAGAACTACTTGCAGGCATTCAGAAGACTGTTTAGCGATTGCACCGTGAATGAAATTACCTCTCTTTCTTCTTCTAACAGTGTTTATATGGGAAACCAAATGCCAAGTTACTAAATGGTTAAGCAGCAGTGTTGTGATGTTGAACCGAGAGGTAAGAATCATTTGTCTTGGGTTGTCAGTTTCTTCCAATTAAGGATGCTATCTGTGCCAAAGAAAATGCAGCAAAGATGATACCTTTGAATTCAAGTTCTTCAAGAAGCACAACATATGGGTGTTAGTAGAGTCTGCAGGAGTATGGAATTTTCATCAAATATCTCCTCATCGTAGTGCAATGCTCAAATTATGTAGGAAAAAATATGGAAGGGCATTGTATTCTGCCAGCTTTACCTCTTAGGACTTTGAGTTATTGTAACAGGATGATACCGGTCATAAAACTAGATGAATCAAAGTGGTAGTTTGAAGCAGTGTAGCTGGTAATGCGGCAGTTCATCAGTTTTCTTCCTTCAGTATTTTAGGCCATCATGATTTTCCCCAAATCTTGTGCAATCTGCACAAAGGATGACACTGGCAGTGGAGTTTTTTTAATGGTTGTGATGCATATCTGAGGTACCTCCAATTTACTTCAGAAATTTTTATTTACTAGTAATTTTCTTTTAGTTTCTTCTCATTCCATTTATCTGAGGAACCTCCAAAATATAGATTATGGTATATTCTGCATTAGCAATCCTTTGTCCTTTGTGTTCTCCTCTGCTGATATTAATTTCTAACAAGTTGACAGTCAAATGAAAATGTACCACTTTTTTTTTACTGGATGGAGACTGGCTCGTGACCTTTAAAATGCGACTGTCAAAAGAAAAGCTAAGTCGCAGTTAAGTGCTTCATATCCGATCTCTGCTCTAAACTTACCTGAATTTATGATCATTAAAATTATGAATTAATAGTAAAACCAGTTGAACTAGAATATAGGATTGGCCATTTTGTCCTCACGAACTTGTAGCGATAAAACACATCGATATATCCTTATTTTGGCGCTTGCATACAGACAGGCTATGTTGAACATATCCATATCCATTAGTTTTTCCCTGGAGTTGAACAGGTATTTGGACCATACATCCTTAAAGTTGGAACACCGTGGAGCTGTTTAGATATAACCAGCTAGAATCTCACTGACCCATCAATCCAGCTCCATATCTTACATATAACATACTTCTCATATCTTTTCTGTGGATATGATATCCTTCAAAGTAGTATGATCTGGGATGGCTCTAGGTTTGGGATATTCAAATAGAGAGGTGCTACAAATCATCGTGATAATTTTAATCCAAGTGGTTGGAACTTGGAACCTTAAATCTTACCTTGACAATTGTAGGAACCTGAAGCTGATACAGGGATCACAAGGTTCGTGATGTGAAAAAGAGGGTATGAGATAAATGGTTGTTTGGATGTTAGATTTTGTCACCCTCTGAGGAAAGTTTTGTTCCTCATGAATCTAACCTCTCAAGAAGAATCCACTCGCTTAAACCTGAAAGTTTGCAATTACAATGAATTTCAACATTTTTATTACAACCCTGAGCCACTCTAAGAAATTTACTTAGTTACAATCCAAATTATGTTATACACCAACTCTTTGTCATACAGGCATCCTGAAGGGAGAAGATTCTTGGACTTTTGAAAATGCAAAAAGAGAGAATAAATGGGATTAGGTGGGCAAAGATGAGATTATTGATCAGCAATAGCATTTATTTAAAAAGCTTGTTGCTCCCCTTGTCCCCTGTCGGCCATAATTATCTCCTTCTACGAGTTCTCATCAGATTCCTTTTGACCTCCACAAATCATGTGAACTAATGCAGCAACAAGTTCATTGCATTTCACCATTACTGATTCCCATGCTCTCATGGTTCCTTGGATCTTGTCAGTAGAGAGTAACTGTGGGCAGCAATGCCTCATAGATGACCATCCCAGCATTCAGTAGAAATCTTCATTCAACTACTTATATTATTTAGCATAAATGTTGGTATTAGCATCCACTCCCATTTTCAATGAGCAAAGTTCTTCTTTCTTTCTTTCTTTTATTTTTTATTTTTTATTTTTGGCCCCTTATGCCATCAATTTGTGAGCACACCCTTTTTCATTTTATAGTTTGTCAATCAATGTACGTGATTTTTAGTTGGTGCAAAAAAAGACAGTAAAATCACTGAGGAAACTAGAAAGTGTTTTACAGATTCCCTTTTTTCTTTTTCTTTTTCATGGCTATCATTTTCATATTTCAGATGGTGCTTTAAAAATCATGCTTTTTGTCTCCTGAAAACTATAGAATCAGAACCTTCACTGAGAGAAAATGCGGATCTTCAGAAGCAAACCCTGAGTATTCAGGCATAGTGCTGTGGTCCTGACTTGCAGTGTGATTGGTATTAACACATTTTACAGGTTATTTGTGAGAGTCGTATCAAATTAAAACTGATACGTCAATCAAAAAAAGTTGCCTTACATCTAACTCTCAACATCAGATCTCTTTGTAATTCATGTGCCATTGAATCAAGTATAATAGCAAGTGAATAAGATTAGTCTTCGTAATTCTTTGAAGTTCTCTTTTTCCCCCTTTTTTTTTTCCTTTTTGAAATATATTTGACATTTCTGCTAAGACGAGCAATCATATTTTCATTATTATTTTCCAAGAACCTTGTTATTTGACTGTCAACCTCTTCTCATCTTGTTATTTGACTGTCATCCTCTTCTCAACGGAAGACCCCTTGCTTGCACAAAGATGGGAAGCCATAGTATGAACACGTTACAGGACCACATAAAATCAAGACAGTTGCCAATT
>NC_033796.1:12690146-12694631 GCF_001876935.1 Asparagus officinalis
CAAGTCTATGAAACTTGTAGATCTGACAACCAAGAGTAAAGGGTAGGATATAATCCACAGAGGATGCCCCCTTCCTACCCCTTCTTCCTCACGTGCACCACATGCATCTTTGTCTCCTTCAATTAATGGAGTACGGAACAGATTCTGGATCTCGTTGATCTTAAACTTTACTGCTGCAACTTTTTCATCCTTCAATTATGTTGAAATCCTCTGTTTACACTGCAAAATTAAATTTAAAAAATCTACAGTTTAATATTGGAAGCTATGCCTTGGTTGTGATTTGTATAGGCTGGAAACATCCTAATAAGCTGAACCTGGACTTATGTTACTGTGGTTTAACCAATACAACATCATCAAACAAAGTTTAGGTTTATGTTCTTGTGGTTTCATGACTTAGGCATCATCCAACAAATTCAGAAATTCAACTAGTACAAGACTGTCTAGAAGGCTAATAACCTTTTTCCCCCCCTTTTTATTGTGGTACCATGATAACATTCAGAGTTCCAAAAAAAGGTCTTTGATCTCAGATATTCATTAGAAATATATGCTAAATACATATTCTAATATTAATAAACAACTATATTGCATGCTACAAGAAACATGTGACAATTTCTTTGTACAATTACATGGGATAGAAAGATCCCTTTCTCTATATGCACGTTCTGTTTCGGATGAAGACTTCTTCATACATAGCTGTCCTTTACTCCACCCCCTCTTCCTCCTTCATCCTTTTGCTTCTTTTTGTTGGTTGATGGTGAGATGATAAACATGACAGATCCGATTCCAAGCTTTTCTTCAACAATTATCTCCGAGAAGAATCGAAGCAGGACAAGTCAATTCCTGTTCACCTCTCTTCAGTTAGCGATGACTACGTTCATGGATTTGAATCCAATCCTCTTGCCTCGGCTCCTCTCATTACCCTCAGCCTCTTGCAGGAGGAAATGAACATCCTGTAAAAACCAAACAAAACATGTTTAGATAAATTTTCTTTCCGTGCCCCCGTCATCAAAAAGATACCATCAAACAGAAGTTTTTACTGACTTACCCCCATGGAACATCTCCAACCAACATCCAATCCCCATCTTTATCTTCATATGTGATTGCATAGTCGGAGGACCCTTCCATCTCGCCAAGCGAAAACCCCTTGAACAAGTTCTCCAAGGCCTCCCTCAGTTCTTTATACCCTTTATACATCTTGAGGTCAACTTTTCTCAAGTATGGAGCTCCATCCATACTAACTTTCACAAACATCCCTCCAACCTCAGCTTCAGCTTTCCTTGCCTGAACATTGTTCTTTCGAAAAGATCGAACCGGCGGCCATCCTACAATCTGTGCTCTACGGAAATCAACAAAAATTTTATCAGCCATAGTCCAAAATTTTCAAACACCATATGCTCATATTAAAAAAAAATAACATTTTAATACAACTTACTTGGCCACTGGAGCAAAGTTAGCCTCAGGTGACTCTTCAATCGTCCTCTTGTTACCGACAACTGGTTTCTTCGGTTCATCGTCAGCTCCGGGCAAGCCAAGCCTAAGCTCCGTTGCCTTGAGGTTCTCAAACTCTCCATTGTAGTTCTTTGCTCCTTCCATTATATATATATATTTTTTTGTTATCTTCTCTTTGAGGATGAAGTTTGTATTGGAACAGTGTTTGTTTATGAGATGAGAGGGTGTAAGGGGTGTTTTATAGAGCAAGGGATAGGAGGGAAGTAAGGGGCTCTGCGCTCTTATTTTCTCTAGGTGGGCGCAATGGACAGCGAGGCTGGTCTCTTTGGTGGGGAGCAGCCATGAGACATGTGCCGGTCCGTAATGGGTCCATGGGCCCGACGACAACGGGCGCCCGGCCCGGGTTTGGCAGTGGAGAGATTCCTTGAGTGCCGGTCCGGTTCGTTTGGGTCAGGAGAGGGAGCAGACCCATGTGCGCGGGACCGAGCCCGTGGGCTTTTCTAGAAAAAAAATGGGATTAATTTCACATAACCCCTCATCTTTTTGCCCATTGAGATAACCTAGCTAACCTTCGAAGATGTTGCCTCGTTTCTAAACTTTCCGGCATGCCACGAAACTCCCCAAACGTTTCCAACTTTCTCAGCATACCTTGTTAGTGGGATATGTAACAGTAACACACACAAAAATTAAAGAGGGTTAGTTCAAGATAGGCTCAGAGATATATAGGGGGTTATGTGAAATTTACCCATCTATAGCTTACACGTGCTATATTATTCATTTAAAAGTTGATGGTTGTATTGATTTGTATACTGTTCGTTTGCACCTATTCACTGATCTATTTGCACTTTTTTGCAATTTTAATTCTGTGCATGTATTTCAAAAATTGATAGTGAAACGTGTTCAGCCTCCTGAGCGCTCCTTCGGAATTAGCTATATAGTGCCCGCCATTTGATTTATTTGCTCTTTTTTTCGTGAGGTTGTGGTCCAACGTGGTTTTGGTTTCAAATGGTGGGCGCCGGGGGCACATGGGCATGTTATGAAAAGGAGTCTAATGTAAGAATTTAGCTTCATAAGGCGTCTAGACTTTGTCAAAATTATCCAGTTAAGAGTTTTCTAATGTTACTTTAGATCTCATAACTTGGTCAGTTTTGCCTTGAAAAAGACACTTTATAAAGTGTGGCGTCTACTAAACCATTTTGTTCCCAATACTATATTTGATAAACTCGGCATTATTAATAGCACCATGTTAGGTTAATGTGTGTATCATATTTACCTCTGTTAATTATTATGAAGTTTAAGGCTTTTGCTCTTAGCAATCATAACAACCATCGACAAGAGGCATTTTAGATGTAGTTTATTGGATTATTGTATTTGCTTAGAATATTATAGTAATCATTGCGAGAACCTATGCAAGTTGCAGCGGATGATTCGATTTATAAATTGTAAGTGTGTTTACTTGACCGTGTTTAAGCATCCCGTTTGTTAATTTTAAGTACTTTCTTTAGTTGCAAATTTTATACATGCCGTTCTGGAGCATGTGTTGTCAGTTTTGGAATAGTTTTTGTCGCTAACCAATGACACGTCCTTTTTTGAGTTATTAATTAATGGGATTAGATTCTGAGGGCATTCCCAAATTGAAGTAACTGTTACTCAATACAAATCATGCGTGCTGGTGACTTTAAAGAGTGCAGTTGAAAAGATGAAAAGGCAAAATCACTTCACTGTAGAAATACGGCAAATAACTTTTCATCAAAACTTTGAAAAATTTGGAGCAGAGCTAGATCGAGCAGGTTTGAATAGACCAAGTGCTCTGTCCATCAACCTTTTTTTTCCCGTTGGATTTGCTTCCGGATTCGTGGTGGTGGTGTAATCCACATAAATGATATAATTGAGATCCGTTCGCTATGTTTGAGGTCCATTTGTTGATATGCATGATCACGCACTAGCACGGATCTTGAAACGAAATTAATAGAAAATTGTGGATAAAATTTAAGTTTATTCTGTCTTTACCCAATAAAATTGATTTTAACTTTTCTAATTTTTTTGGTTACATGAAAATCCGTCCATCGATATCATGTTTTTCAAGAAATCATTTTTCTAAAAAGTTCAGCAAAACACTATTCGTCTGCTATCATTAAATGAAATTAAGTTCTTCATACGTCTAGACAAATGTTCAGAATTTTATGTTACAGTGAACTTTTTTTCTTTTTTCTCCCCACCTTTATCTCTCGACTCTGGAAAAGTATAAATTCTGGGATACGGACCTATACAAATGCAAAAATCTATTCAGGCATAAACTGCATCATAAGTTAACACTTAACAGTTTCATAAATTGTCATGGATGAGAGAGTTTCTTGAGAAATAGGGTATTACATGAAGGGAGTTTTTTTTATTTTTATAATTGCCCTTTTCTTTTGCAATCTATATATGAAATTGTTAAGGACCAAGTTATTCTTTAATTACAATCACATTTGGTACCTTGACATGTAACAAATTCAAATTCTAATGCATAGGAGAAGCCTAACACTCCTTAATGCATGCTGCCTCTCTTGAATTCGTACCATCAGAAACTCCCAAGCGATTAAGAGCTGAAATTATCCCCCCTTGTTTTTAGTGTGGAGACAACACTCTGTTGCTATTACCTGGCAATCCTTCACGCTGAGAAATAATGGACAAAATACCCTCCATTATTGGTCCTTGCCCATTCTCCACTGCCCTGTACATTTTCTAAGGGAGCGTTTAATTTGGATACTATGTCGTTTTTGCCGTTTCCGTTTTTTTTTTTTCAAAAAAAACAATGAAACGTGTTTGGCAACCGAGGCGTTTTTTTAACTTGACCCTTTACAAAATCCAAAAATTAAACATTTTTCTCAAAACACCAAAAATGTGTTTTGAGATTCCCTTTTTTTTTTTCAAAAAAAACAATGAAACGTGTTTGGCAACCGAGGCGTTTTTTTAACTTGACCCTTTACAAAATCCAAAAATTAAACATTTTTCTCAAAACACCAAAAATGTGTTTTGAGATTCCCTTTTTTT
>NC_033796.1:12697698-12715026 GCF_001876935.1 Asparagus officinalis
TCCGCCGCCCGTCGGCCGGCCGCCGACCACCCGCCCGCCACCGCCGCTATATAATAGTAACTAACAATGGTGTTTTCAAAATACTTTTGAAAAAAAAAACGTCTTGGTATAGTGTTTTTTTAAAAAACACTAAAAAAAACCGCCGTGGTATCCAAACACACCCTTAAGTCCGCCGCCCGTCGGCCGGCCGCCGACCACCCGCCCGCCACCGCCGCTATATAATAGTAACTAACAATGGTGTTTTCAAAATACTTTTGAAAAAAAAAACGTCTTGGTATAGTGTTTTTTTAGCCACCGCCGCTATATAATAGTAACTAACAATGGTGTTTTCAAAATACTTTTGAAAAAAAAAACGTCTTGGTATAGTGTTTTTTTAAAAAACACTAAAAAAAACCGCCGTGGTATCCAAACACACCCTTAAGCAATTGGTTGGCCATCATTGTGTTTAAATTTTGTATCAAATCAGTTAGTGTCTGAAGATTTCATCATAACTTCAGGGTTAATTTGTATGTATGTGTCAAGCAAAGTGCTTATAGGTCCCCTACTGAGAAGCTACCTTTTCTTACATCCTATCATTTTAATAAGTTGACGCTTCCCAAATTTATGGGAAGTCTAGAAGCTATAGCATCTCCATGATGCAGCTATATATGTTAGGTAGCTAATGATGGGTTTAATTATCAAGAAGTTATTATAGAAAATATATAAACTATCTTTTTTTAGTAATAAACACAAGTTATAGTCCCTTTTTTTTGGGTTGTTGGGTTGGGTGAGTGGTTTTTTTTTTTGTGTGTGTTTTGTATTGGGGGTGGGGGTTGTATTTAGGGCCTGTTTGTTTTGTAAAAAATACAGAAAGTAAGGAAAAAAATTGATATAGGTGAATTTTGATATTTTTCTCCGCTTTCAGATGTTTGGTTTGTCAAAACTATAAAAGAAAGTGGGGGAGAAAATGAGTTGTCACCATATAATTGGATGAGATGAGTAATTTTTGATGTTTTCCTCCACTTTCCTTGTTTAGGTTTTTTTCTTGTGTTTGGTTCATTCTTAAAACTAAGAAAATAGATGTAGGTTGTCTAAAAATCATAATAGATAGTTGATCCCCATCAAGCTTCAATGATGAAAGTTACAATCAGATGACTTTTATGCCGACAAATGAAATCTGTAAATAGAGGACTTTTCACATAGATCGAGAAGAGTTACAATTCAACGACACTTCCGACAACTGATGAAAACTCTATTCAGTGGTCTTCACGATCAATAGTGAGAGTTACAATCTAACGACTTTCACACCCCACAACAGCTAAAGCGAGAATTACTGAACAATGATCCTTACAATGCTTCATAGAAGAGGTTACAAGTCAACTAACCCCTTCTAAACACGGAACTTATCTTCGCATTATAATTCTTGAAACGCAGGCAACCCCAGTGTTTCCAAACCGCAATAAGCAAAATGCGAGCGACCTTCGCGGTTTTTTGAGGTTCAGTCAATACCCAACTCCGCGTCTCAATTCTAAGACGCGGAGTTAGGGTCCTGAACGTCAAATTGAGCGTTTGGCTCATTCAAACATGAGTCGAACGGTTTCAGAACTGTTTTCCCACGATCTGAGGAAATCACACCCACTCAGGAGCAGATTAAGGAGACAGCCCTTATCCTCCTATAAAAACTCAACAAACTCAACAGAGTGAGAGGTTGGTTCGGTCGAGTTGGTTCCGAGGGAGATAGATCGTATTTTGGAGGATCTTCTTGAGATCAACAGCTCCAAGGCAGTTCAATTCAGTTGGTGTGCATTGATCAGCAGCTAAGGACGGATCTTGGAAGAGATTAGCATCTTCAACTTCAGCAACAAATAAATCTATTTGACTTATTAACCGATTATTCGGTTTTAACAACTCTTTTCACAGAGTTCTAACTCGTTCTGAGTTCTAAAACTCGTTAAGAGTTAACCATCAAACTTACCACATAAGTTAATTGTTCCTATGAGATAAGACAGTCGGATCGTCAACGGAAAGCAAAATTCGACATAAGCATTCGAATGAGACACTCCATCACTACCGAGAAGAACCCAGTTTTAAACAAAGTGGAGAATACAGATCATTCTCCTCTTTTTTGTAATCGAAATCCAATTGTAATTAAGATCGAGAGAATTTAAATCAAAATTTTCTTTCATTTCTTTTACTCCAAATTTTCTACATATAATAGATGAGAGAAGATGAGTTGTCATTATATTATTGGATGACGTGGCTCATATTTAGGAAAATCAATTTCCTTGTTTTTTTGGAAAAAATGGATGGAAGGAAAATTTTAATCAGATAGGATGAGTTGTCACCATATTATTGGATGATGTGAGTACTTTTTAAAGGTGTAAAAATCAACTTATCAACTCTCTTCAATAGAGCGATAAGTCCATAAATTCCAGTCAAGTTAACATCACACCTCTGACAACCAAACCAACTTATCGACTCTCTTTAATAGAGCGATAGGTCCATAAAATACTGTTAGGTTAACATCACACCTCTAACATGTTGGCCTTCTTGTTTTGATGATGTTTAACAAACAATTTACCACTAATGTTGTTTGTCTAGTATTTGTGTTTTTGTATTTATTGTAGACAAACAACGTAGTTGGAGGTTGGATGGATTGAGCCTACACGATCATATCAAGAGGAGGTTGGTGGAATTGTGGAGTGAAGCATCGTACAATTCAAGTTCAAGATCCAAGTTTAGCTTCATCCGCAAGTGTACCAAGATAGAGCTTCGTTGAAGATCAAGATTGCTTGGGTAATTTAGTTTAGGAATTTATATTATGTGTGTTAGTACTTTAAGCTCAATCATATACACACATACACGTTTTGAATTTTGTATATATATAGTTATATATATACGTATATGTTTTGGTTTGATAGTTTTCAAGTTTTACTATGAAACAAATGAATAGAATTGGAAAATACTATTTTGTTTCATGTTTATATACCTATATATGTTTTCCCCTTTAACAAGCTTATATTTAATGAAATCATATTTAGTGTTTTGAATATATTTGCATAGAATATGCAATTTTATGAAAATATTGCATTTCTAGGTTATAGACTTCATAACAACATGTTATATCTCTTATCAAGTCTATACAATCATTTCATAAGGTTTCAAAATGTTGTTTAAGTCAAAATATCAAAATATCAATTTTCAGGTTTTCATGTTTTGGACTATTTTGTAAAATGATGATATTTTTCATTTGGGAAGTCCTTTTTCGAAACCAGTCGTTGTAGCATGTTTATTATCATGTCTACAATCATTCCCCAAAGTTTTACATTTTTTGGAATTTATTTGATATTTTTAAACAGCGTTTTAAAATCAGCAAAACAATTTTTGAATATGTCAGATTTCGGTCGACCGCACCGGTCGACCGAACCTGAGGTCAAAAGTTCTGCGCACTGCTACAGTAATCCGGTCGACCGTACCGGTCGACCGAAGTACTGTAGCATCCGACCGTTGCTACAGTAACAGCTAGTTCTGTTTTTTTGTTTATTTTAATGTTTTGGGGGTGTTTTTATTGGTTTTTGGGGTTGTTTCATGAGCCTATATATACCCCATGCCCTCATACCTCTAAGGTAACTCAAGAAATGTTTTAAACAAGTTTAAAGAGTTTTAAACAAGGGTTTAAGTGAGTTTTAGTGTTTGTTTGGTTTGAAGATTATTTTCACAAGTGGAGGAGATCATCTTCTTGTTTGGGCTTCATATCTCCATCTCTCCATCTTGATCTAGAGAAGTTTTCCTAAACTCAAGTCTAGCTTTTATTTATAATTATTTGTTGATTATCATTTCTATTAAAGCTAGTTTTATATTGAGTTTAGTTTGATTTGATTTACTCTTTGTTTGCACACACAACCATTGAGCTTATTGTATTTGCATACATTATATAATTGGGTTGTGGGATAGTGTGACATTGAGTTGAGCCTAATTGAGTTCTCACCTTGTTAGAGAGAACAATCATTTGCTATATTGTGCTTAATTGTTAAATCACTTTGTAATACTCTTGTACACCGAGTGAGGAGTGTGTGGTGAGAGTCGGGGATCGTCCCAAGAGGAGTGGCGTCGGTTGACGTGCCTAGGGAGAGGTTGTAACCGAGCACTTGAGGGAGACACGGCTAGGTCCAACACTTAGTGGGTGTAGAGTGTGATTGCAAGAGTGTGAGTTGTAGAGTTTTCGGTTAGCTAGAAAACCGAGTGTGTAGAAGAAGTTCCGGCTTCCAAACCGGATTGTGTTAGTGGATTTCTCCCCGGGAGTGGGGAGCGGAGACGTAGGACGGAAGGTCCGAACTCCGTGATCATATTGCTTGTTTGAGTGTGCTTTGGCGTTCATTTATATTCATGCTCATATCTTATATCGCCATTGTCATTTACTCTTAGTTCATATTATCCACTATCTTGTTTATCTTATTTATGTTTATATCACCCTTAGTTTCATATCCTTGCATATAACTCATAGTATATCTCATTGCTAGGATATATCCCTTGTTCATATTGTTTATCCTAGCTCACACATCTTGTTGTATTTTATACTTGCTAGGATAACGTATTAATTAATTTTAATTGGCATTTAATCGGATTAGATTAGCATAAGACCCTAATCACCCCCCCTCTAGGGTCTAACATAACAGTCTACCCCCAATGAACTTGTTAATCCTTTTTGCAACAAGAATAGCAAGTTTTCATTATAAAATCCCCAGTGGATTAAAGATTTTCTGGAATTATCCTAGTGATTATAAAGAAAATTTTTGAATTTCACTTTAAGTAAAAATCCATGCCAAGTTAATACTATACCTCTAGCACTCCTAACTTTCTTTTGGTGTTTCAAGCCACACAGGAAGAAACAACATCAAAAATCCATGCCTTCACGCATGAGGAAATTTATCCCGAATCCTAAGAAGGGATAAGTCAACGCCTAACACGCGTTGTCGGTTAGTCTTTCACCGTAAAAAGGACAAAAGTCTACGTATTCAACATCGTAGCAGGTTATTATTAATAACGCTGAAATTCATGCCTCACACGCATGGGGGAATTTATCTCGACCCCTAAACAGAGATAAGTCTGCATCTAACACATGTTACCGGGTAGCCTATTCTCGCGATAATGGTAAAGCCTACATATTTAATATCATAGCAGGTCATTATTAATAACGTCGAAATCCATGCCTTACACGCACGGGGAACTTTATCCCAAATCCTAAGTAGGGATAAGTCTACGCCTAACACACATTGCCGGTTAATCTTTTGTCGTGAAAAAGATATCAAAATTTATGCCTCGCACGCATGGGGGACTTTATCTCGATCCCTAATTAGAGATAAACCTATGCCTATCACTAGGGGTGAGCATGGTTCGGTCCAAACCGAAAAAACCGACCGAACCGAACCGAAATCAAGAGTTTGGTTCGGTTTTACTTATATGACAGTTCGGGTCGGGTTGAAATATTTTCAACCCGAAATAACCGAACCGACCGATAATAACACATTAACATAACACCCCAGAGTCTGAGAGACCCGACCCGTGAATCCCTTCCCTCACATTTCATCACCTAAACCCTAGATCTCATTCCCAATTTCAGCCGCCGCTCCCAGACTCCCTTCCCACTCGTCGCTCAATCGTCAGTTCCTCTCTCAGTTCTGTCCGTCCGTCGACTCCGACTCCTCAGTTCGTCGACTCCTCAGTTCGTCAACCCCTCAGTTTGTCGACTCCTCAGCCCGCACTCCATCAGTTCCTCTCTCTTACAAGGACCCCCGAAATCCCTCGCTTCCTTCTCCTTCGATCCTCTAATGGCGGTCACTTCTTTGGACGAGACTACAGTCGCGAAAGTCCTCCGCCATCACCATCGCCGCCGACTCGCCGCCTCTTTGTCGGCGCCGACTCGCCGCCTCTTTAACACCGCCGACCCACCGTCTCTTCAGACTTTAGTCTTCGATCCTCTTGCCCTTTTTCCCGTGCCCTGGTGGAGTCCCTAGAACCTAAAACTTTGTATTTTGGGATTTCCTATATGAGTCTGTCTTCATTGCATACGAAATCGAAATAAGACTAAATTATTAGTAAGTAATCCCTCCAAAAAAGATTCAAGCTTTTTCATTAGTTTCATCAACTTCTCTTGGATCCTTACTAATTTTCTGCTTTTTGTTGATCAGATTTGAGATCGGAGCAGTAGACTACAATCAAAATAATGGCTTTGGTGAGTTTTTAATTATTTATTAAAGAACTCTGCAGATTTTGGATCTGATTTTGTTCTTTTTTCTATTGATGATGTTCTTATGTTTGATTTGAGATCACAATAAAGTTGGGTTTTTGTTTGTTTGACTAAATTACGAGATCTGTTTTAGTATTAGGTCGATGAGCTTACTTTTATGATATGTCAAAAGTTCATGAAATTTCTATGTCGACTAACTTTATATGCATCATCGTAATTTTATATGCAGATATAGAAGAGCTTACAGTTTAGGTAAGTTATTACTTAAATGATTTCTGAAGCTAAAATTCAGCATGTAGAACTGAATTATAAATACTTGATGCCACTGTACACTTCTCATTGAGAATGCGTTTGTTTGTTTGATGAAGTTAGAACCGAACAAACCGAACCGAACCGCACCGAACCGACTTGCAATGGTTCGGTTCGGTTTTGAATAATGAACGGTTCGGTTCGGTTGTTCAAAATTTGATAAAAACCGAACCGAACCGAACCGTGCACACCCCTACCTATCACGTGTTGCCGGTTAGTCTTTTTCCGTAAAAATGACAGTCTATGTATTCAAAATCATAGCATCAAGTCTAAGAGGGTTCATTCTCTTAGCACAATGTTACATGTGAAATGGATTCAAATAATTCATATACTAGCCTGACTCAAACGGTAGTCGGTAAAGGCTTATCAAATTCATTGATGGCTGAGGGTTTGCCAAAAATCCTATGCATGTTCGTAGGTCCATTAGCTTAATGGATGTGAGCCGAGACTTAAAACAGATGAGCTAAAGACAAATCTCAAAGACTTAGTAAAAAATACACGCAAGCCACTTTCATGTCTTAAGTCAAAACGCTGAGGTCAGACCCGCGATGCAAAAACCAAACGCTTAGGTCAGACCCGCGATGCAAAAACCAAACGCTGAGGTCAGACCCACGATGCAAAACCCAAACGCTGAGGTCAGACCCGCGATGCAAAAACCAAACGCCGAGGTCACACCCGTGTTCCAAATTCAACATGCGATGCAAAAACCAAACGCCGAGGTCACACCCGTGTTCCAAATTCAACATGCAAGGGTGAGTCCCGCGTCTCAAGTTCAAAACGTAGGGATACACCCCAACATTCCAGAAGCAGGATTATGGTGCATACCTTCACACAGGTCCTACATGGTAAATCTCTTCAACCAAGATACCTTCGAAGTAAGTGCAGAGAACGACTTCTTTACAACAAGGAATCAACAGCTCTAGGATCAGAGTTGGGATCCAAAGTATTACGAAAATTCGTCCCAGTCAACCGTGAACTTTTGAAAACTTTGGAGGGGGTTCTGTAGGCTGTCTAAAAATCATAATAGATAGCTTATCCCCCATCAAACACCGATGATGGAAGTTACAATCTGACGACTTCCAGAAGGCTACAATTTAAAGAATTTCACGTAGATCGCTGAATGTTACAATCTGATAATCTTCACGACAACCGATGAGAGCTCTAGTTTAACAGCATTCACAATTAACATCGGGAGTTACAATCTGACGACTCTCATATTCTCAAGGAGCCAAGACGAAGATTACAGGATAATGATATTTGCAACGCTATGACAAAAGATATTACTTGTTGATAATCTCTCCAAAGCAAGACGCGGAACTTATCACCTCGCTCTAAGACCAAAACACGGAGGTCCTCTCCGTGTATCAACACCAAAACGCGGAGGTCCTCCCCGTGTGTCAACAGTAAAATGCTGGAGTCGGACCCGCGTCACAACATCAAAACGCGAGGGTCGAACCCATGTTACAACATCAAAATGCTGGAGTTAGACCCGCGTTACAACATCAAAACGCTGGAGTCAGACCCGCGTTACAACATCAAAACGTTAGAGTCGGACCCGCGTTACAACATTTAAACGCTAGGATCGGACCCGTGTTTTTCAATGCCCAGCGAGTACCCAACTCCGCGTCTCCATTCTAGCTAAAACGCAGAGTTAGGGTCCCGAACGCCGACATGGGCGTTTGACTCGTTCAAACACGAGCTGAACGGTTGCAGGAACTGTTTTCCCTCCACGATTTGAGGGATTTCCGCCCCACTTAGGAGCGGATTAAGGGGGCGGTTACACCCCTTAATTCCCTATAAATATGGGTAAACTCAATGGAGTTCAGGCTGGCATTTTCAGATCTGGGACTTGGCAGCAGAAGAGATCATTGGAGCATTTTCTGGAGCTGGGAGATCTGCAACAAGAGCTTCTTCATCCTTGGCTTATCAATCGAACTTTCAGTTCAAATCAACTCTTTTTCAAGAGTTTAAACTCATTCAGAGTTATCAACTCGTCCAGAGTTTTAAAACTTGCCACGCAAGTTCTCCACAACGTCAAATCGTGAGGAGGAGATATCGTTCCAGTGAATCAAGACGTCAGATCGTCAATGGAGAGCAAACTCGACGCGAGCATTCGAGGGAGGCACTCCATCGCCACCGTGAAGAATCCAGTTTTAAACAAATGGGAGAATCTAATTCGTTCTCCTCTCTTTTGTAATCAGGGAATCCAAATTGTAATTGATTTTGAGAGAATACAAGTCATTTTCTTTCACTGTCTCTTTACTACAAATTTTCCACAAACACTTGCCAGGAACACTACCGCCATGTTAAATCAGTTAAGAGGGATAGATTAAAGTAACATATATACTAAGCTCTAGCTCCTTCTTAGAAATAAGCACTGGCGGGTTTAGGCACGGTGTTAGTGCATTAACAAGGTCTTAGGGAAGAGTCGGGTAGGCAAAAATATTTGTTTAATTTTACAGCCATGTACATATTTGGAAACGTGCTACGTTGATACAAAATATGTACATGGCTGTAAAATTAAACAAATATTTTTGATATCTCATATCTGTTATAAAAAATATGTACATGGCTGTAAAATTAAACAAATATTTTTGATATCTCATATCTGTTATAAAAAATAAAAATAAAAATAAAATCTCTTGTAGCATATTTATATCGATATATAACTTGTACATCAAGCTTTTTCGATTGAGAGTTCAGAGCAATCTTGGTGCATGCACGACTCTGCAAATCCACCTGGATGATGTATCGATAATAAAAAAAGTATTCTGATGATCTGCATGAGAGTCTCTCACATCCAAACCCTTCATGTACACGTCACCCGGTCGGAAATCTCCATCGTAGGGCTAACCAGCTCCCCACACTGTCATCAAATCAACAAACTGGCTAGCTAGATACACAAGAAACAAAGATTTCCAACTCATGCAGATTAAATCCTCCGCCAGCTCACTAGATAGCGATACATATATAGGTCCAAATGCGCTCTCTCTCTCTCTCTCTCTCTCTCTCTCTCTCTCTCTCTCTCTCTTATCGTCTGCGAAATGCGCTCTCTCTCTCTCTCTCTCTCTCTCTCTCTCTCTCTCTCTCTCTCTTATCGTCTGCGTACAGTTACAGGTTGCGCACTGAATTGAATGCCCATAATAAAAGCTAGCTAGGTTTTTGAACGGACAGAGACCGATGACACGGGCGACGAGCTTGACACCGGGGACAGACCGCAGAACATGTTAACCTTGGATCAATGTCTGCTAGCCCTCCAGAATTGGAACAGTCTATTTCTCAACTGTATGTGATGATTAATGTAGATGGATATGTACGCTACTTATATTAATTCTGTGGGGTTAAAGAGGGTTCATGATTCATCTTTATCTCTTCATATATATTTAGTCCTTTATTGCGCTACGGCTTGTACGTGGCGATTAAATATGAATATGAATATTGTCTGGGGATTTTGTTTTCGATTCATGCATATATATATTGCTCAGCTGCAAATGTAGAGCGTGTCTACTTAATTAGTTTGGAAATTAACATGTGAAAACTTATGGGTGTTTGGCAATTGTTCATAGTTTACTTATGGCAAAAAAACACCCTAACCTGGTTAAATAAACTAACGGCAAAAGAACACCCTAATTTGGGTAAGTTCTTAAACATGTCAGAATTGGTCCGTGTATAGTAGGAGGTGGTCCAATCCTAACATGGTTAAGGGCAAGAACTAAAAAAATCGGGCCTCAATTGATCCAGTTGTTTGCCAAACATCATTAGCTACTTTTTATCCAGATTAGGAGCTACTAATGTGGTTAATTAATGAGAAGTTGCCAAACACGCGCTCTTGTTTGGCCAATCTCTCAAAATTGGAACGAGTTAAAATTAATCTAGTCCAATTTTTAGAAGAACTCGGTTCGTAAAAAAAAATGAGGCAAAGCTATCCTAGTTTTTCCTAAGCCAATAACTATAAATGATCATTAAACTAGTTCTATTTTGATCCACCTCTTACCTTAATCAAAATAGAACCGGTTTAACTCATAACTAAATCAGGCCTCCTCCACCTAGCCTTGTTCTTCGCAATTTCTAAAATAGAGCGTTTAGTTCTTTGAAAGCATTGTACTGCTAGATTTTTCTTTCTAACCCTCTCTTGTTAATTTATATCATCTTGTAGGACATTGAAGGTATCTCAAAATTGTATATAAACAATTAGACTAGTCTTAATGCAGTCTCGCATGCTGCATTCCTAAGTATATATGCAAGTACTATAGTCCACAACCCTATAACTACATCTTAATAATAAATTTGTAAACAGACTCACAAAAGAGTGCAAGATCTGCAACTTGATACCCACAAAAAAGAGTGCAAGATCTACAACTTGCCTCTACCTGTTTACAGTTGGCAATGTGGCAATGTGTTCTTTATGTTAATATAGATTACCCAAAAAACAAAGAACATACTAATTGCAGACCAATCCCACCAAATCAAAAGTATCTACCAAAAATAGAACACACATAAACATCTTAGCTCCTCACTACTTCTTTTGGTCCCCACAAAAGATATCTCCTAGCTCCCCAAATTCTACCTTAATTAGGAGTATGAACATATGATGTGCCAAGTTCCAGGGTCATGACTCATTATTATTCAATTCATCTTCCTCCCAAAGTTTTCTCTAGTGTTGCTTGACAATTGGAAGGAGAGAGAGAGAGAGAGAGAGAGAGAGAGAGCCTCATCGGGTCTCATTATAGGTCCACAATTTTGGTCACGATGCTGGTGCGTTCCAAAGAGACAAGACTAAGACTCTGAGATAACAGCGGGCAGCGATGTGTCGCTTTACAAAAGCATGGGTCATCAGGCATGGCACTTATGGCTCGGTATGTAACATCATGTCACTCCACACGTGTGATGTTCTCTGATAAATTCCACGGTGGTGGTCCAAGTCACGTGAGAAAGGGGAAGTCCCCATCGGATGACCTCCTCTCCTTTTGTTTGTTGCCTTGTTTCATCGGAAAAAAAGTATGCTTTTATGGGAAATCATATAGTAAAAAAGAAATAAAATTATACATTGAAAATTATCTTACCGTCAACTCGTCAAGCATATCTTTGGCAACTTTTGCTCTAACCCGATTTAATAGAACCATTCTTGAGAGCTAAAAATGTGCTCGTCAATTGGTTAAATATTGAACCCTTTTTTTTAATTTTAAAAGAGGTCTTTTTTATTAACTATATTATTTCTGGTCAACTAACCAACCCTCATCACGTATCACTCCTAAGGTGATCAATCTTAGCACAAACAGTATCAAACAAATCAGAATATCTCATCAAGATAACTATCAAAATTGCACCAGTACAATTAGAAGGTTAATATGTTCATCAACAGTGTTTTGTTCTGACTCCTCACCTCGATCGGTATATGATTTTTTGTATAGGGTCCCTTGTATGTTTTCTCTCTCTCTCTCTCTCTCTCTTTTTTTCCCATCCTTTTCATGGGGGGTGGTCCTTTTTAAGTGCCCATGATGTTTGCCTTCCATGCCATGGCCCAATATGGCCATGCACTTCCCATCCCGGCCCTTACATGTTGTTACGCGTAGGACCTACATTGTTCTAAATCAAGTAGGAAGTCGTTATTAGATCTTAATCAAGCACATAAACTCATGGACCCAATGTGTCTCAAATTATTGAAGAGTACGTGCAGCCAACTTGCTGAGGAGATGCATGACCTTTTAGGGGAATGGTGTGTAGTTGGCTAGTTGCAATTAACTTGCAAGGGCCTTATTCTTTTCTCGCTGCTATATATCCGTACATCTGATTTGTTTCCAACGATTGCAAGGGGAAACGTATAAAAAGGGCTAATGTTTTATCTTTTTTGTTGTAGCATGCATCTCCATTGTTGACATATAATTGGGCTATTATTGATGTCAGAAAGCCGATCATAGGTTAATTAGTTATGGTGCTAGCAGACGTACATGGGTTGATGAGAGAATTTGCATGGTTGAGGGTGAAAGTAGTGTCTTTTTTTGGAAAATGAAACAACTAATTTGAAAGACCATGAGAATAAAATCTCGTATAGGGCTACATTCTCGGACCTAAGTGAACTCAAGAGAGAGTATAGTAACGTTTGAATTCTATCTAGGGGTTTTTGTCTTTAGACCCAAATGTTTGACAAGATTTATGTTTAAACCCAATTATTAATTTGTTTGTATCTTAGACCCAATCGACTTTGTGTATCTATCCTGAAACACAAATTCTAAAATACACTTCATAGTTATGTGGCGCCCCTCCTAAAAATTTTCAAATAACCCCTCACCCTTCTCGTTCTCGTTTAATTCTCTCCCACCTCCTTTGCTCTCGTATTTACTTCTTCAACTTTCATAGACCCATTAAATACTCCTCAACCCTCTTAATTTCTAATGTTTAAATAGTAAATTTTTGTGATGATTCATCTCTCTTTTTTTTGTACTTTAAGGTATATATATTCTCCTAATTCCTCAACTCCTAATTTTGTAGCATAAATTCACATAAGCATTTGAGACAATTATAGCACTAATTTGTCATTTTCTTTATCACTATTTTTCACATGATTATTATGATTCTTCACCATTGTTTATTACAAATAACAATAATTAATAATACTATAGATCAAAAATTTTAATTTTAGTTTCATAATTTTGATTTTAATTCCATATGAGAGAGAGAGTCATAACTTTGACTTTAATTCCATATGAGAGAGAGAGAGAGAGTACTTCTGAGAAGATGTGGGGATATTTTGGAGTTTTTACCTTCTAAAAGTATTAAATACGATATGCTTTAAATATAAATTATAGTATCTGAGTTTAAAGATAAAAAAGAAATTTAATTGAGTTTCAAGATATAAAAATACTTAGATATAAACATAAATCAGAGTAAAACTGGGTCTAAAGAAAAAACCCTCTTCTATCTAATGTGCAAAGTCATCGTACGATGCGTAGACTGCCTATTCTTTAGTCTTGTCGCGTAGCATTTACGCATTCAGATTAAGATAGTTGAATATGAACTGAAAAGTTTGGTGAAAAAGGCATCGAGACAATAGTTTAAAGGGTAAATTACACTAAACCCTCAAAAAATTTCATGTTTTGTAATAAATCCTCAATAGCTTCGACCATTGCACTAAACCCTCATTAAGTATCGAATTGCAGAAAATTTACACTAAGTTTTTGCATTTTACAGATAAGCCTCATGACAGCGCCGCCAGTCCACTTTTTGTGTTGGTGATGCATTTAGATCTTAAAAATGGACCGACATCGTCATGAAGGTTATTTGTAAAACGTGAAAAGTTTTTGGAAATTTTTTGCAATCCTAGTATTTGTTTGGAGTTTATTGCGATTTCAGAAGTTTGTGGGGTTGGGAGTTTAGAGTATCGAACATGGTCAAACGGTTGCCAAGAAAATTATGGAAATAAGTTGTTACTAACTTACTAATTCTATCTCAATGATCTCTTATACCCAAAGTCATTGGCCTCTTAGATTTATGGTGTACTCCTCTTCTGCTCATAATTTTCCCTATCAAAAATTTAACACCAATTTAGCAAAGTTTGATGTTAAGTTTACATTTGTCTTGCAATTTTGTCAATACGTTTATAAAGACACACATTCCATGCGTAGCTGGAGACTTTTGACATGAAAAGGCTTAAATAATGACAAAAATCACAAAATCTATTAACTCCCATGCCAATACCAATCTAGTGATACAAATCTCTTAATTTATTTCTCATGAAAAAAAGAGGAAATTAATTAATGCCTTATACCCGAAAAAACACGGATATAATTTGATACTAATCGTATCCCCTTGCTTTCTTAAGCCCAAGCAGTAGCAAATGGAAAGCTCAGAATAGCCAAAAACATCAAAGAAGTATGAGCATAAAAGAGACCTCCACCTAAAATTTTGTCTTTGTTTCTGCATTTAATCGGAGGCACTCGTGCACATGCACTTGCTGTGCGCTTGGAGGGCTCTCGCACGTGTGAGCTTTGTAACGTCCACTTCAGTGCTTCGTCCGGAGTATTAACGACCCGCACTTGTGGCTTTAGCATCGCAAATTCTTGTACCTTTTGTCTCAATGAGCTGTACTAATTATTCACCAACAAGGGTACAGTCAAGTTTTTGGAATATTCTGAATAAATGAAGGCTCTGGATAATTTGAAGAGATAAAAACTTTGGTAATCAATCTCGTGAAAAAAAATGATAGATCTGGAATCTTTGAAATGAATGGCCTAAGAACCTTGTGATATCTACCAAATTTAAGCGATTTTTTATTTTTTTATTTTTAATTCATATTTTGAGTTGTTCCTTCAAATCATTGAAATTGCATCGATTCTTAAGCCATCTCCATCTAAAATTTTACGAAATATATATACTTGTACCGTAGTGACAAAAGCTTATATGGTTCTATTTAGTGCTCAGAAGATTTCTTTTCAACTTTTTCGTACATCAAACTATTGTCAATATTTAATATAGGATTATCTAACTTTTACGGGAGTCATGACTAGCTAGATTATTATTATTATTTGAGAGAGAATTACAGTGGTAAGCCATAAGTTCAACTTTCTGAAAAACTAAAGAGCTCATGATTCCTTGACGTTTTCTTCCTTTAAACAAAGGAGAAAGGGGCGGTGCGTGAACCCACATGAATCATAATAAGCAGAGTCATGGGATTAATATGCCCTCTCTCTATAAGTCAAACAATGCCATCCCCTTAATAAAGAGTCTTTACCCTTTTTTTCAATACCTAAAAAGATTATGTTGCGTGAAACTACTAGCTTCGGAAATAAAGCTGGGCAATAATATTAGGATTTCTTCTTATAAATCTTAAGTGTGACTCCATTTACCAAAAAAACCCAGCTAGTTCTATATGTACAAATTAATAAACCCAAAATCCAAATTAGTTAACACAAAGTACAAAGTTTGTTTACCTCTAAATCCAAAATTAACATAGAATAAACGTTATATAGCTACATACGATAGGTATAAGGCTGTGCGTCCTATAACAAGTAGTTATGCATTCTATAATACGTAACTATATCCTATTGTATGCAGTTATAACTCTGTATCAATATTTTGTGTTTCAATAAAAAACAAACTTTGAATATGGGGATTTATGGGAACATGTAGATTTAGATGGGTTTTTTATTTGGGTAAATGGGAGTAAAAATTTTGAGTTTATAAAAAAAACCTCGAACAATTAACATATTGAAAATCAAGGAAAAACGAGCTAAAAGCTTGATTAGGGGATGGGGACTAGTTTAATTAAAATGAGACTAGGGGAGCACATGGAAGTGGGTAATAAAGGGCGCCAGGGACCTAAAAGAGGGAAAAGAGGCCCAAGCCCGGTGCACATGGGGGCCTGGGTTTGACGACATGCCAGCAGAGGCACATGGACCTTTGGTCCCCCCACCACATGATCCGGCCGCTGACCTGTCCCCACCCCCCTCTACATGCGGGTCCCACCCAATTCCTTAATTTGGATTCCATTAGCTCTTTGTACCAAATACTCGTTTTTATCTTATATTTTAGAAGTCTTTGAATGCATAATTCATTAGTTTTAAGATATGAATGTCCTGAGAGTTTATCTTACTAAATAAGTTGTCAAAAATACATTAGTCATGGAACACATATTTGTTACTCCCGTTGGATCATCTCATCAGTGAACTTCATCGTTACTGTATCTTGATAACTTATTTTATATATTAAATAAAATTACAGTTGATAGTTTAGTATATACATATATACATACGCTAACTTTTGTGGCGTAGTCACCAAGAGAGTTTACAAATTATAGTTTTTATCGTATTACAAATGTAACAAATCCATGGTCATATCTCTGAAAAATACTGCCCATGATTCGAGCTCATGTGCATTCAGTCACATGTTTTGTATTTAATCTGAATATTTTTTTAACGAAATGTTAGGTGGTGGTGCAGTATTTTAGGTTACAATGCCACTTAAAAAAACCTATCTCTTGCAACCACAGAATATTGCTTGGCGATTACGAGCGCAATTATTACTATAGATCTTCTTGGTTTATCTTTGCATATTTTCTGCTAAACTGTAAATAAAAATTTGATCTGAGAACTATGAATTACATTTCATTACAAGCCAATATTGCACTTGCAGCCCTTCAAACAATAATACAATAACGCATGCAACAAAAGCTGCAAATTCATTTTAATTTAATTAATTAACAAATAAGGCTGAACAAACCAAATATATACATTACTGGGGTTAGAGATTTTTGAAGTGGGGTAAAGTTCGAAGAAATTGCAGAAGCCAACAAATCTCAAGCAATTTTAAAAATTCATCTGTGCAAATGTGCAAATAAGCACAATATAACGGGGCAATGCGCAAAAACAAAGGAAACTCAATGATGCCCAATCGACGGTCACGCTTCCGGCGTGTACAGCGAGAGGAAAATATGTCCACAAACAAACTTTTTAACACACGCACAAAAAAAAATAAACCGCCGACTTTTTCTCCCAAACTCTACGCAGAGCATGACGTCATCATGCATCAGCTCAACCCCCCGTTATACTCGCGGGAGATCCAACCAACCATGTGAGTAGACACGTGTTGCGCCCCCATTGGTGGGGTGGTGCCCTCCGAGCACTTCTATATACTCCCACACCGCAAGGGCTCACAAGCTCTCTCTCTTTTGCCACTCTCTTTACTAAAACGTCAAGAAATTAAAAAAGGTTTATAACAGATAGTATTACAAAGAAGGATCTCGAAAAGACTTTGGAGGAGATGGCGACGATGGAGTTTGAGGCGACGGAGCTGAGGCT
>NC_033796.1:12715203-12737747 GCF_001876935.1 Asparagus officinalis
GCCAGTCAGAAGAGTCTGCTGACTACTACTGCTGCTGTTTCTGCTAATGATCATGCTAAGCCTCCGGCTCCCAAGTAATTTAAGTTCATATTTATTATATTTTATCAATATTTATTTTGTTCTTGTGTTTTAATTACGTATCTTTTCTTTTTCTTTTTTTTAATGTTTTGGTCAGTTAATTAGGTAGAACACAGTTTTATCTTGAGAATGACTTTTTCCATTATGTTTTTGTTCGTACTTAATGATAAGATTGACAATGCCTAATTTTCTATCACAATAAAGTGTTTTTTCCAAGTAGTAGAAGTTCTAGTATTAACCTGGTACAGCTAGAAATTATATATGTCATTGGATCAAAAGAAAATTTAACGTACGTACTCTCAATCGGTATAATTAAATAAATACGTAGTTGTAGCTCGTAAGAAGCCTATTCTTTTGTCTATGGGAAGTTTTACAACTGAGGTTGGGGGGGGATTTAAGATTATATATGTACTGATTGAATTATATGTTTGAAGAACACAAGTGATGAAGTAAAAATGGGGGAAAAGGGAAAAAATTAAAAGAAAAAGGAAATGGCTAAAAGAATCCAAATAAGTGGTCCCCTATATATGAAGATACACCCATTCTCTATTATCTGAAACAAAATTAATATATATACAATCTAGAATATACTAATCCATAAAAAAACTGCCATAAAATCTAATATTGATTTCAAGCACATGAGATGATACAAAGCATATAAGAAACCTAACTAGCATTATCTTAATAAAAAAGTTCTCAACGAAAATCATCACATATATGCTGAGATCTAGCATATAATCTAACACATAGTAAATTAAACTTTGTGTGGGGTTCAACTAAATCAAAAAACAAAAACAATGCTATATATTTTTAGAAATTAAGCAATACTGAAAATGGATTTTTTTTTTTTTTTGGGCTAATGTTAGGGCACAAGTGGTGGGATGGCCACCCGTTCGATCATTCCGCAAGAACATCATGACCGTCCAATCTGAGAAAGGGAAAAAAGAGGAGTCCACTAATGCAGCAGTGGCTTTCGTCAAGGTAAGCATGGACGGTGCTCCTTATCTCCGGAAGGTTGATCTCAAGATGTATCGCAGCTATGAAGAGCTCTACATGGCACTTGAGAAAATGTTCAGCTCCTTCACCATTGGTACGTAAAGTAAAATTTGGTCTCATCATCCAATCTAGCCTGCTGATGTTGATTTAGGTTAATATATATATTGCACATAGCCAGTGGGATAGCCCCTTGTTATATGTTCTAAACGTTTTCTCCAAGTGGAGTTATCTTCTTGTTATTAATTTGTGTTAGAACGCTAAAACTTATTCCCCTCGCCGCTCACCATGACTTCAAAGTTTTGGTGCCCGGGCAACCCTGATTCAAATTTTACTTAGAACGTATTTCTAAAGCATATTTAAAACCGTTTCGTGGGTCCAAATTTTAGCCTATGAAAATGATGCTTAATTAACATGCTCACACACGGTGCCGTCAATGAGTTACAGAGAGATACCTTGATATTTCTGTGTTGCCTGCTATCCCCTACTCTCTTTTAGGTTTTGAACATACACCCCTCCTATATACTACAGTGCAGGTTATTCAGAGATAACTATGTGTATACGCTAATAAAATGTCTAGGGATGATAAAATGACCATGTTATGTAGCAAAGGGTGCGCGTGTATAATCAACCCTATTAATTTGGATAAGATATAATTGGTAGCCCCTACACCTGTTAATTTGTTGGCAGAATACAAAATAGAAGATATTGTATCCACTAGTTCAAACAGTAGCATGTACATGCAACATGTGATTGCCAGAGTTATGTGTTGAGTATGGGTAGCTGTTCCACTCTGGTTAATTTAGGGGGTCAGTTCTGTACGTACCCTACTGCAGTGTGTTGACATTATATCTTGCAACCATAATTAATTAATTTTGGGCGTCTTGCACATTTGAATGCATGGGATTATACTAGGCTATATATCCGGTTTTAGGCTTTAGAGGTGTACTTTATTGATTAATTGCTGTTACTTGATCTCATTGCCGGTCTAATTATTATAACTATAATATGTAGTACTTATAGATCTATACTTGAACTATATATACAGGGCTAGCTTCTTGAGGCACGTGGATTGTTCTACTATATTAGTGTAGGTCTTTGACTTTTATCACCATCATTTTCATTAGTATGTATACAAAAATAAAATGAGAGGTATGCTCAAAGATGAAAGAGAATAAGTATAAAACTTTGTTAGGGATTAATGGCAGAAAAGTTAGAAAGTCCATTTTATTATCTCAAACCATAAGTTTTTGCTTTAGCCTGTTTCCACAGATTGCATATTATGAATCGAAATATGGTCGGGTCTTAAATGTACGTCACATAAGATTTCAAACTGGATAGCTCTGATATCATCTTAGATTTTTTTAGTACTCCCGAACCTTTGAAATTATGGTAAAGCTTCTTACACAAGATCCTAGAAATGGTAAAAGGAAGAATTGATAAGAATAAGGGAACATTTAGGTAGTAGATAGATTGTGTACCCTGGCAAATCTCTTTTTTTAATGTAATATTCTCATAGCTTCAAAACGGTACAAACCTTACGTTTTATGCCTTCTTCAAATTAGGATCTACTTATTATTTTACAACTGAATAGATGCTTATTGCCGGTTGTGGCTATGATCCAACACAAGTTTTATAGACTTAATTAATATTAATTAATATTTTATGCTAAGCTATAATTGCCCTTATCTGTCCCTCTTTATTCCAAGTTTATTAATTAAGTTACTAATTACCCTCATTAATTGACTTTAAACAAACAGGAAACTGTGGGTCTCAAGGAATGAATGGGAGAGATTTCATGAATGAAAGCAAACTTATGGATCTCTTGAACGGTTCAGAGTATGTGCCCACTTATGAAGACAAGGATGGAGACTGGATGCTTGTTGGTGATGTGCCTTGGGAGTAAGTTTCCTTTATCTAATTAATTCCTTAACATTTTTTCATGCATGAAAAAAGCTTAAAACTTCGATTATAAGAAAAGTTAGATTTACTCAACTTTAAATTATGTTGAATTAAACAGAATGTTTGTTGAATCGTGCAAGCGTTTGAGGATTATGAAGGGCTCAGAGGCCATTGGACTTGGTCAGTATATTATCCTCATTTATTATTATCATTTAGTTAGCTAGTATGCAGTAATAGTCGTTTACGTCATATTTCTGTATTTTGGGGAGTAGCTGCTTTTATCTCCTAAACTACTTTATTACCACCTGCACCCTATTAACTCCAAACAACATTATTAACTTTGTGTTATATTGAGATGTCATGTGGGAATCAGGTAACAATACGCTCGTTTTAAGTAATAAAGAGTTTAGGGGACCCATATGAGACGCCCTTCACTTTCTAAAAAGGAATAAAAAAATTAAACCGAGACAAAGTATTCATCACGTAATTCTCATTTGACATCTCAAACTAACAAGGAAATAATCATTGCATACAGTTCATGGATGTAAGTGTTAATAATTTAAATAGTTTGGAATGTGTGGCCACTTACACCCAATATCAAGAGGGTGTCTAGCTTTAATTAATTAATCCTTAGTATAGGTTACATTATCATTAATCTATATATAGTGGCATAATTAACATTTTTCTCATTGATATCAGCTCCAAGGGCTATGGAGAAATGCAAGCGCCGTAGCTAAGGAAAGAACCAAAGCTTTGCTCATTCAGGATCCTGGTCAAGAAATGCCAACACTGGGCTCGAGTCCGATCTGAATTGAGCACAGCCTCATCATCTGGTATATTGTGTGTTTGCACTACGTGTTTGTTCTTACTTTATTTTCATATATATATATATGTGCATGGATATATGTTGTCAGTGCTGTAAAAGATATATGGGATTATTTTTTGTTTTATGGACAAGATGAACAAGACTCGTTTTATTCGGTGGTGTGTTTAATAACCTACCTAATCTATGTGCTATTGTATTTGGTTTGTGGCTGTAGTGAGTCTTTGTTGTATTAAAAATGTAATTGTTATCATGATCAGATTCTCTACAAGTGATATTCTAGCTTCTTGCTATTATTTTCTTGTTATCTCTCAATAGTTTTTTTTTTTTTTAATTCAAGTAGCAAGTAGAGCAGGAAACAAACCATGTGCATAGGGATGGGGCATCTCTGTAATTTATGTGTCCTTTTAATAAATTTGTGTGGTAGCCCATGTATAGTTATGTGAACGTATGTATTTACTTTTATGTATTTATCATTTGTCAACTCAGAACAATAGTGGTAGCTAGTTGCACTAGGGATGAGGAACCTCAATCAATTATTGTATTGTTTTATGCATCGAAGACTCAAGCAAGTAGATGAGGAACCTCAATCAATTAATGAGAGAAATTCTGTAGCTTGGTGATATCAAACCATATAATCTTATTTATGCATTTCCTGTATTTTGAAGGAAATTATTGGATACGGCTCATGCTTGTTTATACTGTTAGGATTGTGTCGTTAATTCTTTGTATAACTTCATGAGAATTAGATATGGTTAGAGATATGTCATGATTAGGAAATTGTGTTTCATCATGATTAGGAGTTTGAATCATATTCTAATTAGGAAGTTAGGTTAGAGATAGGGTTTTTGTTTCCCTATATATATTCTTCTATTGTTGGAGGAAAAACTAAGCAGATGAGAGAGAGCAAATATTCTTATAATCTAGGCTTCGCAGAGAGCGTAGCCTGATTCAAGAATATTGTACGAGAGACGATGGTTTCATAATCTTTATCCGTGCAAAAGATTACATCATCAGGAGAGAGTTTCGCAGTCTTTGTCCGTTCACAAGATTGTAAGGAAGGGGCTTTGGAGATAATATGAGAGTTGATTATGTATGCGAGGTTGAGAGATTGAGAGACGAGAGTTGAGTGGTTCCTCTTGTAATTCTCCCTGATACACAGTGGATTTCTCGTATTGTTGTCCGTGGACGTAGGTCGAAGTTGGTCGATCGAACCACGTAAATCTCGGTGTTCTTTCTTCTTGATTGTGTTTATTTTCTATCTTATTGATTGTGGGTTAGCTTTCGAGTTACGCAAATCGCAGTATGCGGGGAGACTGAAATTCCCCAACAGTGGTATCAGAACGACGATGATGGATTTGGGAGCGTGTTCGCAAGATAGGCGCCGTACAAAAGTAAAGATCGGCGGCGCTTACAAGAATCAAGATGAATAAAAAAAGTATTGTAGCAGGAAATACAGTAGCGGGCGACGACAAGAGCGGTAACATAGGTGGTTTTTGGTTTGTTTGTTCGCGTGCAAGAGTCGAAAAAGTAGCAGCACGTGAGGAGATTCACCCGTGTGGAAAGAAAAAGAAATTTAGCCGGTGGGGTCCACATGAAAGAATTATGAGAAGCAATTCACGTGATCTGATTGTCTAATTGTGGCCTGCTGATTTGATGTGGAGTTTTATTTGGTGTTTGGTGTTGTGGATGCACATCGGGTGGTCCAGATAGTTTTACCGAGAGATTGGTGAATCAGAGGTTGATTTCAGTGATTCAGGAGTTGATTCCTAAGTTTTAGAGTGCTCTTAACGCGATGTGAGAGTTTGATTTTTTAGATTTTGTTCAGATTGGTCAGAAAGTGCTGAAAAGTTATGATGGTGATGACAAGACAAATCTGATGGCTGATAGGGTAAACGAGTATGTGACGGATGAGACTGGTGTAGAGAATCAGATGTGATTCTAGCAATAGAGTTGTTAGCATATAATTATTCAGAGTCGTCGCAGGAGCAGTAGTTGGTTGGTGTGTAGACTCGAGGGGGATAGTGCCAAATTAGGTGGAGTTTACAAGCAGGCACAACAGAGTAACACACATGTTGATGGAGATGGTAGCATTGGACTTGAAGACGATGAGCATGCTTATTCGGTCCAAGCCAAGTGATGGAGGAGATAGAGACATCTAGCTTGTAGTGTGGAGTAGGAGAGGTGCACCGATATAATTCGAGATAAGTAATGCAGGTGGAGTACGAGGACAACAAGTGGGAGAAGACTTCTATCGAGTTTAGTTTGGGAGGAGAAGTATGGTTGATTTATTTCTAATGTTAGAGGTGGCGAAGATTTTTTGGTGCGCACGAGAGAGGTGGATGCGTCACGGCGAAGCAGATGATAGCGAGGGCCACAAGACATCCAGTTGAAGTGCAAGTGCTTTGATTTGAAGTGCGAAAGAAATAGAAGACTATAGCATGAGAGACAAAATTTCAAGACAGCGATGATATATCTTCTAGGCAGTTTGGGAATCAAATCCAAGGTGGAGATTGTTAGGATTGTGTCTTTGATTCTCTGTATAACTTTAGATAAGGTTAGAGATCTATCATGATCAGAAGATTGGGTTTTATCATGATTAGAAGTTTGAATCTTATTCTAATTAGGAAGTTAGACTAGAGATATGATACCAAGCAAAGGAGAGAGAGCCAATATTCTTGTAATCTAGGCTTAGTAGAGGGCATAGCCTGATTCGGGAATATTGTGCGAGAGGCGAGAGTTTCGTAGTCTTTATCAGTGCAAAAGATTACATCATTAGGAGAGGGTTTCGCAGTCTTTGTCCGTTCAAAAGATTGTAAGGAGAGAGCTTTGAAGATAATATGAGAGTTGATTATGTATGTGAGGTTGAGAGATTAAGAGACGAGAGTTGAATGATTCTTCTTGTAATTCTTCCTGATACATAATGGATTTCTCGTATTGTTGCTCGTGGATGTAGGTCGAAGTTGGTCGACCGAACCACGTAAATCTTGGTGTTCTTTCTTCTTGGTTGTGGTTATTTTTTATCTTATTAATTATGGGTTAGTTTCCAAGTTGCGCAGATCGTAGTAGATGGGGAGACTGAAACTCCCTAACATATACTATATCCAAGTGATTTTACTTTAAATTAAGAGTTAAAAGTGAGGACTTTTGTGGACTAAAACAATCAAGCAATCGAACCTATGCTGTTTAGAGAGATGCGATGCTTTCGAATGGTATTGTGGCGATAGTTCGCATCTTGAATCTTATGATAAATTGCTGAAGGGCCAGAGGTATCCATCATTTAAACAGGCCCATAAAGGGGTTCACGGTTAGCAGGGCATACTCGCCCAAGGGTAAAATTTGCTTGTCAACCACAGCTCACATTCTCTTCTTATTAATTCCATAATCTATGTAAGGATGCATGTAACGAGATCCTAGATCCTAATATTTTTGCTTTCATAGGAACATCATCTTTAATACATCACAGTAATTTAGGTTATGTTCTTTTTCAGTTGATCGTATTAAAATTGGTTGTCTTTTTTACTTAGTATTGAATTGTCCATCAAACCATGAATTTTGCAATTGCCAATATGTTCAACAAGCAGAAAGCAGGATAATCAAGAAATTAAAAGATAGCAAGCAGAAAATCTCTCATCATACGGTTAGCAAGACATTTAGCAGTGAATTTACATATGCAAAATGAAGTGACCCCGAGATTCCTAACTTGCAATTGCAACTGCAGTTACAATTCGCAACGACAAAAGGAAAAACAACTAAATTTGTAGCAAATTTGATTATCAGGTAATGAAAGTTAGTTTTTTTTTTTTTTTTTTTTTTTTTTAGTTAGTTTTTTTTTTTTTTTTTATTATTTTTTTGCGATAGCAGCTGCAAAATAAACCATTTCTTGCAAAATGAATTGCAGCCAATTACAGTGTACAAAACAATCCCTATATCATGCATATGCAACATTATGGCCACTGAAAGAGCATACACAAAATTCTAGACTAGTAGTTAAGAGAACCACGACACAAATCAATTCGAACCTGAATAAACCAAGATGAAATGTACAGAATCATAAACCCAATGGCCAAGCAAACAAAAGTTTAACCTAATATCATGAGATTTGACAAATAAAATATTATTTAAAATCAATGTATAAGAAGCAATTAACATATCATCCTCTCAATAATTTCCAAGATGAACAAAAAAGCTACGGAGGACAAAAAAACGAACAAGCAGCGAAAAATGAGTGCTCAGCTACAAGAACCAGCAGCAACACCACAACCACAAAAGCAAAACTTGCCTGCAGATTGCTCAAGTATTTACTCATCAACTGAGCTCGCCATTTGCGCCATTTTGAATCCTGATATTTCTTCGCATTGATGAGCACCTCGGCCAAATAATTTCCTTCAGAAGCATACTGTATGTTGTGCCTTTTAAAGAAATCCATTGCCACTTCATTAGTTCCAAATCTATTAAGCACAATCCCCTTTGAGCTTAGCAACTTCACATCCTCCACTGACCTAATGATGCACTCCATGAAATTTGCATAATTTGTGAAGTATTTGCCAACATCAGGGAAGCACTGCTCAAACACAATAATGTTTTTAAAGAGAGATTTAGAATAATCATAGACTTGCAATGGGGGTATCTCGATTCTTCCATCATTAAATGTTACATCCAAGCAGCATTCCGCATTCTCTTTCTTCACAAATTTGATACCAAACCTTATCAAATTTGTTGCACTCGATATCCACTCTGATGTTGTTTTGGCTGATGATTTGTATTTTCTCGGAATCAGAGATGAATGAAAGAGATGCAGAAGATGGTGTATTTGATTAGCAGGAAGTGTTGTGAATGCTTTGGACTTGTTCGGATGGATATCGTGAAAGAGCTTCAGTGCGAGACTAGCAAGGTCCAAATTTTTGTCTCTCGGGGTTTTGATGTAATCAAGAATGGTTTGAATGACAAAAAAAGGCATCTGGTTTTCAAGTTTCAAAAGATCAAAAACTACAAGGTTCCATATCCATGACATCCCTAGCAAAGGATCATCTATATCCTCTTCCCCTTTTCCAATTTCCAATTCTACTCTCCCTGCATCAGTTTCTAATTTAGCCTTCCCCTTACCATCCTCTATCACAACCACAACTTCATCTTCCACCTCCTCAACCTCATCATTCTCCACTTGCTTCAACAGGAGATAGATAATAAAACAACCATCCATCAACATAATGGAAGCAAGTCTTTTAGAATCCACATGGTACAAATTCTCCGAGTAACAACTCCTCACTTCACTATCCAATGCTTTAAGAGCCACAAGACACTCATCCAAGATTTGGCTAGCACGATCATGATTCTTATGGCGAGAAAGGAGATGGCGAACACATCGCCATTTGTGATCTTGCATAGCTTTCATTGTGCCTCTAGGATTAGAGAAGTTATGGTAAGGGCCTATTGAGACAACAAGAGGAGTGTACTTGCTCTGATCATCGACATTGTTCTTTAGTGTTTTTGGGAACTTGAATATTGTGCAGGGTTTCGATGGTTCAGAATTAGGACGCACCTGATTCAAACTTTGCCTAACTGTTGTAATCCATGAGTTGTGATCTATGTCGACTGTGTGGTCCTTGATCATGTAGTGATATCCCGAGTGAGACCTAGGAAGTTTTTCGTCTTTAGTGTTTTGAACGGGAAGGTTGAACTTGGCGGGAGTTGGAGGGGCACAATTGAGAGGAATTGGGTAGGTGTTTGGTTCACTCATGGTGTTGATCCTGAAAGAATGATTGAATGAAGATTCTATTTCTGTTGAGCTTCTTGAGGTATCACCAATTAAATAAACTACACCTACTAAGGTCCAGATGATAAGACAAAGTAGGAACTAGGTCATTTACATTGAAGTAATTCCACTACCTGCTAATGCCCCATCTAATGGTCTTCTTTGTTAATATAAACACAATCATTAACAAAGAAAGAAAAAGGAAATAATGAGGCAAATGATAAGCCTTAAAAAAATGGCCGGCTGATATTTGGCTTGTGCGGTTCATTGCCCCTTAAGTAACTTGGCATTAATATTTAAGAACAAATCACAATCAATCAACGTCTATAGAAGACAACATTTATATGAGAAATGGCACAAATGTTTAGAGCACTGATAGATAGAAGAAAAAAAAATACAAATATGTAACACCAAATAGTTCAAATTTAGCAATGATATGGTGAATTTTTCTAGTCCTTTATATTTCACCTGTCCCGTTCATGCCAAATAGCTTTCTGAGTATTTCTTTAGCAATTAAAATCATGATATACTAAACTAATTGAAGAATTACTTAATAGCCTTTCATCAATTTTTTCACAAGTTTACATATGAAACACGCAGAAAACGCCTTCTGCGTATACCCATCTGATTGAGTTCCTAGATGATGATCCCTAATGGTGGTTGATATATGAAATTAACCAATTGTCCACCTGATTTCAGAGGAGTTTACTATTTAGGGTTTTTTTTGTTGGTTTGTAAAGGAGCCAAGTCATTATATTCATAGGTGCAGCAGCAATCGACATGGAGGTGCTTTTTCTCAAAATGTTTTTGATGTGACAAATATCAACAAATCACAGCATATGCCATATGCTAGCAAAAAATGCAGGTATATAAATCGTCAAATGAACATTAAACTCTATTAAAAGGTTTGAGTGAGTAGAGTTTAAACTCTATTAAAGGCTTGAGTGACTAGATTGAAGACTATGGTAGTCTAAAACTGTCAAACACTTGAAAAGAATTATAATAGATCAGCAAAGGAAGTAATTTGATATAAAAGTATATGAATCCTAGCAATTGAAGATGAGGCAAGAAGACAAAGCTATCAACTGGATATGCCAAGTATTAGGGATTTGCGGTTCTAAATCAGACCTAACCCAACAGTAATGATCACAATTCATCAATTGTGTTTAAGGGAATAATAATGGGGAAGCAAAAAGAAAGGAAAGAACTCAAAAAATGAAAAAAAGAAACTCCCTGCATTAGAGGATGAAGAAAAAAGTAGAAGCAAAAGAAACATGGTCCTAGTCAGCCATTCCATATATGCATGCTGAAATCATGTCCTACATCCAATATTTTTCTCCATAATCTCATTGTAAGCCTCAAGAGCAACATATTCAAGTAAAAGAAACCTCTCTCAAATGCATACATGCAAAAGAACTCGCCATGAAAAAAAAGGAAATGCAAAGACATAACTCCAGAAGCCAAGTCGCCTAGCAATCGAGAATTCATAAGTGTAGATGAGATGAAACAAAACAATGCACCTTGAAACTGTCTGAAGAAAGGCTCAATAACAGGAATTGCAAGTTGAACCTTCTAAGAATCTCCACACATGTCATTGATGAACATAAACACCAAAGCAATATCAACCATGGAAGAAACAGTCCAACCATAGAATTTGTATAAAACCCTTCAGAACATCAAAACCACCATACATCTTCCATAAGATTTTCCAAGATGCTCCAAATAATATAGACATGGTTTAAGACACTCACACTTAATTCTATAAAAACCCTAATTATCATAAGTTGACATATATAATAGTTTCTAACTGAGACAGGCAAAATGTAGCTTGCCTAACAACTATTCAAAGCATTGTCTATTTGGACAACTAATACAAACTTCTACAGTAAAATTAACATGGAAATAGACTGAATTTCACACCTACAAACTGTTGGATGTTGATCAATGTAGGCAATAAAAACTGCCTTAATCCCAAAAATTGAGAAGTTCGTCTGCAGGACTTCGCCTGCGTCTAAAGCTCGCAAGAACAAAGCTCATTCTACTTGTTCGCCTGCATCAAAAAGGCAAAGTCAAGCACGCTTGAATGCTTGACCCCGCAGGCGAAACGAAGTTCGCCTGCGCAGTAGACTTCGCCCCGAAAGGATTTAAACTCGCCTGAAAGTTTGACTCGCCTGCACGAGTTATGCTCGCCTAAACGCTCTGTTCATCAGCTAGCAAATTAGCTAAACTTGCCTAAATGCTTCTCTCGCCTGCACGAGTCCTGCAGAAGGTCCACCCGCACGAACCAAGCTCGCCTACAGGGTTTAAGCTCGCCTAAACGCTTAAGGGGTTCGCCTGACAACCTCGCTTGTTCTCCTAACTCGCCTGAGCATTCAACCCGCACGTTAGCTCGCCTAGCTCGCCTGCTAGCTCGTCTGAGCGGTTTTTAACCGATTGCTTGATTTGTGGGAGTGGTTACGCCCACTTCCCACGATTTGAGGGGTTGGTTACCACCATCCTTCTCTATAAATAACCTCGGACGGCTACAGAGAGGGGATCCTAGATTTGTATCTCTTGACTATCGGATTTTAGCTCTTGAGATCTTGGATTTGGCTCTAATTCTCGGCTCTTTGCAAATTCTTACATTTTAGCCTTTCGAGATAGAAATCTCTTGGGTAATTGGTTCTTTTGGGTGATAAAAGAACCGATCTTTGAGCATTCGGTCTTAATTCAAGCTCGGGTATTCGAACTCAATCCATAGAACTACTACCACGCGCTGAAGTTTATCCGCAATTTCGATCGAATCGTCCAAGGGAAGCAAGCTAGACGTAAGCATTCGAGGGAGACATCCTATCGCTATCGAAGAACCCACGTTAAACAAGAAAGAATCAAATTAATTCCTTTCGCTTCTGTGTAATTTGATTCTTTATTTGTAACACACATTCAATTAATACAAATCGTTTTAGAACCAATTTTACATCAAACAATCACACAATCAACTTGGTTTGATTAATAACAAATGTTCATATGTATTTGATAATGTTTCGAGATGAAATATACAGGTCATACAAAGTGATGCAAGACAACAAGTTAACCACAGTTAATCCTAAAAACATATCATAGGCTAAAATTAACTTTGAGCATATGGGAGTGACTGTCTATCTATTATGAACCTATAGAAACAAATGAAATTTGATTTGGAGGTATATAGCTCAAGATATTAGTGTTTTTGTGAGACAGTGTCAAAACAATCAGTACTACCGGACGTCTAACAACCCAAAGCAAATGGCTAAAAACACGCACAGGTCATAACTTTTAACTCGATTAACAAAATCTCTATTATAATATATATTTTAAAAAACTCTCCACATACTCTACAAGATGAAACTAATATTCTCAGGTTTATTTGAACAACTGTCTGAAAGCTTCGAACAAAAGTCTGACATCTATCAGACAGAAAAATGGTTCTTAGAAAACATTGTCGTGGATTTTTTTAGTTTTCTGAATGTAATCTGAGTTGTTCACTAAGAGGCCTATATAACCTATTCTAGGGTTGTTTTTCTACAGATCTTGAGCAAGAAGAGCTTCATTGACAGAAAGAAAAGGAGAGGATTCCTTTAGGATCCGAAGGAGATTTCCACTACTATTACCGTCAATTGGCATCATGGATTTTGTGCACATCCTTGGAGTTGTTCGCAACATCACATCGGATCCTTCGTGGAGTGCATCCAGCCCTAGAATCATCATCATCATTCTTCCATATCTTCACTAGAAATCATTTGGAGAACGATCTTAATCAAAAAGGACTACAATATCTTTCTAATTGTGTTCAAACGATATTCTTTTTTGTAAACACTTTTTCTACAATCATGTGATTAGTCGCTTTTGTACAACATACTCAAGCTGGTGTTAATTGAGAAATTGGTGATACTAGCTAAGGCTGGGGCTACACTTGTATGGTAGGATCTTTGGCAGAGACGACTAGATTAGGGGGAATCTAGGGGACAGTCTTGCAATTGTTTACTAGATTGAGTTGTGGTCCAAAAATTCCTTCATACTAGAGCGGAAGCCCCTTTTGACCAGGAATAGTGGATGTAGAATTTATCCTAACCGTGATAAAAACCTTGTATCTTTGTGGTTGTGACTGCTCGCCCTTTATTTATTTCCGCTACATAATTCTTCGATAGGTTTTAATTCTCAAAAAAAGTGTGCAACCCTATTCAACCCTCCCTTCTAAACTTGCATATAGATCCTAACAAAACATCATGAAGATAAAAATAATGTAACATTTATTTATCTATCGGAGAACACCAAATTCTCTGAAGCCTCTAATGTCATCAGATTTGGCCATCAGATACATAAACAACATTTCAAGGAGGTCATAAGGGTCATCAACTTCTCATCCACTGTAATACTTGAGATCCTTAAACTTTATATAGAGAGCGAAAGTAAGAAAATGCTGCAAAGAAAGACTGCTCAATTACAAGCAAGAGTAGCAACACGGTAAACAGGATTGTGACACCTGTCCAATAGTTGCTGAAATAGACACGTGCTAGTCCTGCCCGCCACCTTCTCCACTTTGATTCATGGTCTTTCTTAACATTGGTAAAGATATCTGCTAGATAATTTCCATCAGAAGCATAGTGCAAGTGATTTTTGCGGCAATTGAAGAGATTCGCCAGTACCTCATCAGTCCCAACCCTGTTCACCAAAATCTCTTTCGAGTCAAGCAACTTTGCATCCTCTTCAGCGGCAACAATGCACTGCATGAATGCTGCATAGTTCATAATATACTTCCCCACGTCAGGGAAACTCTGCTCATACACAATAAGGTTCTGGAAAAGGGAATTTGAGTAGTCATAGACTTGCAGTGTCGGAATTTGCAATACTCCATCGTTGTATGTTATATCCAAGAAGCTCTCAGATGTCTCTTTCTTCACAAGCTTGATGCCAGTCCTTTTGAGCTCCATAGCACTTGGAATCCACTTCCGTGAAATTGGTGCAATAGATTTGTATTTGTAAGGTACAAGAGATGTATGAAACAGATGCAGTAGGTGATGGATTTGACTTGCTGGCAATTTAGTGAATGATTTGGATGCATAAGGATGAATACCACGAAAAAGATGAAGTGCAAGATCTACAAGGACAAGATTTTTATCTCTCGGAGTCCTTATGATGTCAAATATGGTTTGAATGATAAAGAAAGGAATTTGGTTTTCGACTTTCAGTAGATCGAATATCACAAGCTTCCATAGCCATAGCATCCCAATTAAAGGACCTCCAATCTTCTCTTCTTCCTTCCCCATCTCCAATTCAACCTCCATCACCTTCTCCTTTCCCTTCACTTCCTCTTTGTTACTCTCTTCCTCTACTTCACTATCAAAACTCTCATTCTCCACTTGCATTAATAAGAGACGGATGATGAAGCACCCATCCATCAACATGACAGAAGCAAGCTTTGGTGGGTCGAAACTGTTTAACTCTCCTGCATAGCAATTTCGCACATCACCATCCAATGCCTTAAGTGCCATCAAGCACTGGTCCAAGAGCTGGCTTGCACTCTCTTGACTTTTATGGCGTGAAAGTAGGTATCTCACACAACGCCACTTATGCTCATGCATAGCACGCCCTGTGCCGCTTTGTTCAGGAAAGTAGTTATATGGGCCAATAGTTGCAACAGTTGGATAGAATGAATTAACAGCACCACCACCATGTTTGATGCTCTCTGGGACTCGAAAAATGGTGCACGGTTGATCATGATGGACCTTTGGGCGCGCTTCATTCACCTTTTCCCGCACGGTATTGATCCATTCATTTTCGTCAATGTCCACTTTAAATTCAGTGACGAAACCTTCTTCTGTGAATTTTTTTGATATATACTTATATTTAGGGAGTGCAGGTTGTGCATAGTGGAGAGGGATCGGGTAAAGGCTTGGTTCAGCCATAATTTGGTATCTATGACTACAATTCTACCGATAACACTTGGTTGATCACTTAAGAGCATCTCCTATTTAACAAACTAGTTCATGAAAAGACTAATAACAAGACAAAGTACAGCTTTAAGATTCTCGGTATTGTTTACATCAAAGTAACATCACAACCTGCTACTGGTGTTTCACACTATAGCTTGTCTTTGATAAATGAGACAAACAGATGGTTCTATTCTGATACTATACATATCCAATTAGAGTGAAGTACGTTTAGCAAAATTATATAAAAAAAACAATGATGACTGTGTTATTTTTGGGATTGTACTTGGTCAATAAATAACAATCAGATCATCAGCCGGCCAAAATTTGTCACATTTGTCTGGCCTTTTACTAACATCAAAACCACTTATCCTTGCTAACAGAAATCATCAGAACCAGGCACCCAAAAGATAACAGTCACAACAATCCACACAAATAAATCATTCCAACTGTATGTTACGAGAATTTTTTGCACCTCAACGTACGTTTTCATTCGCCAAATAATTCTCAAAAGAGTTAGTGAACCATCAGGTTGTTAAGCTGATTCATGTGATACTTTAATTAGTTATAAATGGAAAACTTGCAATCCACAAGGTGCATGGATAAAGGGTGTGCTGCCTCCTTCGAACTGATAACATAAAAATAACGATACTTAAGAATTGGTTGCACTAGAGTCGACAAATTATAAATAAGGATTCTCAAGAACACTGGAGGCTACATTAGATTAACACTGAGCGCAATATTAGGACTATGTCTAGAGGGAAAATATTATATAGAAGGTTCAATAAAAGTGGGGTTCCATTAAGGACCTCAATTATAAGCAATTGCCTACTTGGAAAAAGATTGTATAACAATTATAGAAGGTTCATTATGAAGGTCAGATTGGGCAAAAATTGTGCCTGTGTGAGGAGAAATCTATAGATTGGTTATACCCACCTTTTGCAATATCGAAATCAACAAAATTTTAAGCTCAATGCGATCCATAATTTTCTAAAAATATTGAAATTGACAAAATACCTGGCTTCTACAACTAGAATCCTGTTTCTGACAAGATAAAACCTGAGAAAATTATAGGAATCAGGCGAAAAAATTAGCTACAAATGGAGTTAAACAAAGAACAAATCTTTAGAATTAGACATATCCACCTTCTGCAAATTTCCGCAGCAAGGGACCACATTTTACCCAAAAATCTTTTTCTAGTCCTCATCGCTAAAGAAAATGACGACGAAGAACATCGCCGCTTGAGTTGTTGACTCAATCTATGTGATAACGTCATTGAATCTGTTTCAAAGATTGAACTTTTAATAGCAAGATCAAGAAATCGAGCCACAATCAAATCGCCTCTAGTTTGCCAAAGAGAAATGTGATCATTAATTGGGCGCCAGATAAATGAACAGTTAATTTCATGTGGAATAGTTTCTATTTAAAGTAGAATTCTAAATAATTTTAATTTATCTCTTTGATGTCGGAATACCAATTTAAACCCTAATTTAACGTAAAAGACCTTTTTAGAAATTATAAAAAGAGAATGTACCAGAAGAATGGAGAGCGGAGCGTCCCTTGGTGTGGGAGAGTTTGAGTGAGAGCTCCACAGTGGGAGAGGAGGCGAGAGAGCGAGAGATTGGGCTTTTGCAACTTTTGGAGAGCAATTGGGCTTGCAACTTTTAACATATATAAAAGCCCGTCATAATTTCCGAGTAACAGCGTCTAGCCGAATTCTTTTCATTTGTAGACACATTGGGCTTGCAACTTGAGATCTAGATTTTGGCACTGAAGCCCATGTTGTCCCTATTTCGCCATAAATGCACCATTCCCCTTATAAAGTTAAAGAAAAATAATTTATAAGGACCAAAAATATAGGACATGTGTGTCCCTATTGCATAATGAGCATGTCATGCCAGCTCATTATGCAAATAGGAAGGGGACATCTCACATGTCGGGACATCTCACATGTCCATTCCAATGATCTCATATTTTGGGTCCCTGTAGGCTGTAGCCGCGCTCAAAGTTAAAACATGAAAAATATTAATTGTACTACAAGACTAATACTACTCTTAGAAGTTAGAATTCATAGAAACTCATAATTTCTATTTAAAATTTACAAAAAAAAAAAAGATTTTATTTTTCATAGTAGTACAAGTATAATATCACTCTAATGTACAATTATCACTACTCTTTTCAATACATTGCTAATGATGATTAATTATGATGGAGATCGTAAAGGGTGACAGTACACAATAAATTTATGGTCCTTTTCCTTCCCCTTCTTTCCGTTGTTATTTTAAATTTTAACAAATATCAAAAGTTATGGATTGTTTTTTTTTCCCCCGTAAGAAACCATCATAACCTTTTCCTACTGTAACGATCCCATTTTTATGTTGCCATTTCCGACAAACTACATTGATTTCTTAATATAATTATGAATTCTTGTAGTTATTTGAATAAAATTGAACAGTGATATTTTTTTCCCGTTAACTTCAAATTTTTTAAGACCATTCCGCGAACCTTACTTATAATTGGCTCGCAAACCTTATTTATAATTTGCTCGCTAACAACTTGGTTCTTAAGAACTAGACATTTTCTTAAATGAGCTTCGCATTTTTCCTCAAAATAAAAAACAACAATCACGGATCTAAAATCATAGAACAGGAGCGTTGCTAGAATATCAGATGAACAAGGCCTCTGTGAGGAGCAGAGCTACAACTGTTTAACACCGGTATAACAATTAGGGCCTTCGCACCGAAAGAATTTAGTTCAAATTAAATGTTTCTCAGAACCAATTTGGTATAATCCTTATTTTGAAAGTACAGCAGAAAAACATGCAGGCTACAAATTTATTCATCCTACAAATTTTGAAGCCCTGATAGCGAAGTTTGCCATTACTGAACACCACCAAAGCAACCCGCAACAATCATTGATACAACAAACAGTAGGCCGTCAAGGCTAAATCCTAATGTCAAGTAAAGAAAAAGGAAAAAAGAAAAGAACAGAAACACAACCGAGTCATCAGAAAAGAACTGGTACAGAGTTGGCATTATCGACCAAGGTGCACACTGCAATTGGTTAGCTTAAATCTCTTCCTCTTTTCATCATCAGATGGCTGCAAGTGAAAGAAAAGGCAAGTCAGTTTAGAGGGGAAAGAAGAACATTAACATTTTATTGAGAACAAACGAGCATTAATCAGTTCACCTGTTGCATAAGGAACTGGGGCACCTGAACCCTCTTAGAACCATCTGCTAGGCGCTTGGAAGGGAAATGGTTCCCTACGGCAGAATAGTCACTGAGAACCTAAAAGAGTTCCACCATCAATCAGAGAATTATTAGTTAATGCTAAACATGCACATTTTTATGTATTTCTTTAAAACTGGAAGAAACATTGTCAAAAAAAAAAACTTGTGGACATCGGGTCATCGACCAAATTAAACTGGAGACCACGCATGACATTTGCATGATAATCCCATAATCCTTAGCCAAGCATGGAAGAATGCAAGCGGAAAGGAAATTAACCTAACTATTTGAACAGGAACTGCATTGTAGTCTTTTGAGTGTAATAACAATATATTATAGGTTAGAGGACAGGGGTTACAAAAAGTAGCATTTCTCAAACAAGTTGGTATCAATAAAATGTATACACAGTGAAGCTAAGAACTGAACCTGTGGTGAAGCAACAATTTGGGTATTTAAATGAAACCCAGGACAGTTATCTTTTAGACTGATATATGAATTCAAGACCATGAACCAATGCTGCATGCTATCAAAACCTTATAATTATTAAATATACATGGGCCAGGCACGATTCTGTAAATAGACATACCACACAGGACTGAACCTATGGTGAAGCAACAATTTGGGTATATAAATGAAAACCAAAGACGGTTATCTTTTAGTTTGATGTATGAATTCAAGACTATGAACCAATGCTGCATGTTATGAAAAGCTTATAATTATTAAATACATGGGTCAGGCACAATTCTGTAAATAGACATACCACACAGTACTGTAAAGGAGTCTTGTGCTCAAAACATTTAAGTAGTTTTACATCTACATTTTTGTGCAGAAAACAATGTAATAAAATTTATAGATAGGACAATACCTTGTTATGAATTTCTCCAATGAGCATATCTTGACAGCCAGAGGCATGAATATTTTTCAAGTTAGGACACTCGATCATCAATGTTTCTGCAAAAAGGTCGGAAAACTTGTTAACCACATCATAACTTTGATTTTCTACGAGCTGTTCTAAACATCAAGAGTGACCTACTAAATTACCTGGATTCAAATTTGTACATAAATTTAAGTTAAGATCGTTAAGCTGTGGGCAGTTCAGGTATAAGGCCTGCAACATTTATCAAGAGATCAGAAAACATTCCAGAAGACAAAACGTATAAATGTTTTCTATGCATTTATCTTACATCTAAACCTGAACAACCCCACAAACTGAGTTTCTTCAAACGTCCATGTTTGATAATTAGTTTCTGATAAATTGGCAGTGGCTTTGCACTTTGTAATTTCTGACACTTTTTAGTTTCTCCACTGATCAATTCATTATCTTCAGTACTTCCTCTTTGAAAACTAAGATCAGAAATGCTCATCCCACAATCAAACAGCTGAAGAAATGGCAATTGGGCTGCAGCAAACTGGATACCACCTGAAATAGATTCAGTTATATGATAAGAAACCTAAGATGAAGTGTAAACATGAGCAAGGAACACGGAAGCACCAAATGCATTTAAAGAGAGAATTACTTGAGGTAATATTAGGACAAAGAGCTAAGAAAAGTCTAGAAAGAGTCTGAGGAAACACGTTGCATATCATTCCGATGCCACTATCACTTATGCTTGACCTGAAATAATAACAAAAAATAACATAAGAACATAAACCATCTAGGATGAGGCATTCATTCTTAAGAGCAAGAAGATGCATACCCGCTTAAATCAAGCAACTCTAAACTTGCATAACATGAAACTATAGCAGCCACAGATGCATCAGTTATTTTTGAACCAAGAACCAGTGACAGCATTCGCAGACTCCTAAATGATTAAGGAGAAATCATTATTTAGAAACTCAACCAAACGACAAAGCATATAATTGCATTCAGGTTGAATTGGTTTGTCGAATATGAATTGACGCTTATTTGTGATTATAACCATCCCAGATGACTATTCAACCTAGGAAATAGGAATTAAAATAACACAAAAGCAAATCATAAATTTCTGATGTAACTACCTCAAGTTTGCTCCGACAAGAGCAAGAACAGCATCATTGCAAAGTTGGATTGACGAAACATGAATGTTTCTTAATCGAGAACATGTCCTCCCAAGACTATCCATCATTGCAACAAGATCTGTAGAGTCATTCTCTTGCCGAGTAAAATCAAGAGAAATCTCTTTAAGATTAGGACAACTGATGACCTAGGAAGAAAATGAGGAAGCAATTAAGGAACATACACGAAGTAATAAAATTCTGACTGCAATTGAGAGAAAAACAATTGCCAAAGATGCTCACTGTCTTAGAAATACAAGAAAGATCGGAAAGCCATAGAGTTGACAAGCTTGATGAACAGATATTAAGAGAACCTAGGTTGCTGCAACCATCAATTTTAAGGACTGAAAGGCTCCGTTTCTCAGAAATAAAACGAGCCAATTCATCCCTACAATAGAAATATAGCGCACGTGAATTAAGTGTAAAAGTCTATAATATTTGAGATATGCTTACTAATAATTGTTAAACATTTGAGAAGACACCAGTTTACAAACATAATAGGACTATGAACAAAAGAATATTCATGAAATCATTACACTTGTTACACATGTCAGTAGAAAGCAATCAAAGATTGAACAGAAATATGAATCAGACAACCTTGCACAGAATAAGTTTTTACGAACATACCCAGTGATTCGATTGGCAGCAGTGCCTGTGATTTTCATCTCAAATGCTTCTAAATTAGGGCACGAGAATGCGACACAAGCTAAAACAGTAGCATCTGCATCACTGTACAGTATCACAAGAAGAAAATTTATCAGAAAACTTTTGCCATTTATTTGTTTTCATCTACTGTATTTAGGTAAGAAAAAAGACAGCAACTTTGCCCAGAATAATCAGATAGCAGTTGCATTTGCAAGCGATGAATTAAACCATTTTTTCACTATTATCAGTTCTATCTGATCTATCTTGGTCAGACTTTATATGCATTATAATGATAATTTTTGTCAATAAATTATATAAGTAAATTAAAGAGAAATTTTGCGGGGGGAACTATAATCAATGCCATTGCAGGATCTGGCTCTAGAAATATTTGAAAATACAATTAAACAAGCAGATCAAATAGATCATCAAAAGGCACATCAAAAAGCCTTTTTGATCTCAAGATCCATCATTTCCACTGTCATCCAAATCTCAAAACCCCAGATCCATGGTTAACCACTGGGATTCAAAGGAGATCTAGAAAATTCAGCTAAATTCCATCAAAACCATTTTTAAGAAAACAAAAAAAAAGTAGAAAATGAGCAAGATCGCTGTATTCTGATCTCCTCATGATCTATATTTTATTTTGATTAAGTCATTTAAAGTCATTTCTTTTAATCAGTCCACAACCTTTCCATCGTTAGGGTTAATCTCACGAGCCCAGCACACTTGTGGAGAACAGATCCAACAAATCCAATCTGCGATTTAGGGGAGACTTTAAGCTTAACCTCCTCCGCGGAGATCCACACCCTCTTAATAACATCCCTCCACCCTTTACACACCGCCGCCGCCCCCATCAGCTCCTTGGGCGACAATCGCCTGAGGATCTCCGCGAGGCACGATACCGGGAGGGCCCCACCGGTCACAGGCACCTGCTCCGGCACCCGCCGACCACCGCACCCAGACCCCAGCGGGGCCCACCCAAGCGCCGCGGCAGCTACAACTGCGGCCGCTGCGGCCTCCCCAAAAAGGGCCACGTGTGCACCGTCGCCGGCCCCGCCCCCACCTCCTCCTCATCCGTGGACCCCACCACACCCCTCCCCCTCCAAGATCCGACCTCCGCCTCCGCCGAGCCCTCTCC
>NC_033796.1:12738384-12746865 GCF_001876935.1 Asparagus officinalis
TTTCGAGGGTTCTGGAGAGGGAAAGCGGGAGGGGTTCCAGAGAGAGAAAGCGGAATGAAGAGGAGAGGGGGGGTTTTAGAGGGAGAGAAATTTGCGGGTGTCGGAGGGAAGTAGCGGGAGATTAGACTTTATTTCGCGCCATTTTTTCCATGTGCAGCGTCGCATTCTTTGGGTGGACGTACCACGGCCTCGTCTGGGCCCACGAGCCAGAGAGCGGGTTTAGTCGTGGGTGCGACGTTATTTCTTTTATAGAATAGTGAGTAGATGATCGTATGGACAGAGGAGTTTAGTCGTGGGTGCGACGTTATTTCTTTTATAGAATAGTGAGTAGATGATCGTATGGACAGAGGAGGGGAGCGTGGTGTGAGGGTGGAGACACTGAACGCGCAAAACTGCCGTTATTCACTGTGATTAATTTTGCCGTAAATTAGGAAAATTTCAGGAAATTCTTTATATGCTTTCTGTATGTTCATGAAACTTGGACTATATTTAAAATAAAATAAAAAAATTGTTAGCAATTAGACATGGTAGCCGGAGAGAGGGAATGAATCGAAGACGTTTTTAGAGTACGAATTGATCCATTCTGAACAAGTGCATCCCCCATTTACCTGTCATAGATTTTATATGCGTATAAATGGCATTTAGTTGTTGCTTTTTTTTTCCATCGGTTCGAATTATTAGCGCATGTGAATGAAGCAAGATGCTTGGAATAAGAGATGAGAGATGAAACAATTTTTTTTGCACATTATTGCCGTAGAACAGCATATGATGCGGTTATGCCGTTGGATCTACTAGCTCTTATCTTTTTATTTATATATACTGATTTCTTACCGTATATTTGGGATAAGCTTTTGTTATAAGACCTCACGTCAACAACGTGGACTCGGGGGGCGCTCGACCTCATCAATGTGGGCTCAAGCGAATAAGAAACTGGGCAAGGATCAGGATAATCCTAACCACGCTCCGAACAAACTAAGCTGGTTTAAAAGCCAAATATGGCCTCCAGAAAATTTGGGACGGTTATGGCACGGTTTTCCCCAAGCTAAAAATAAAAATAAAAAAAATCATGATTAAGTTTGGGTTAATATTGGCCCTGTTTTAAATGGTTGCCAACTACACTCTTCTATCTATCGTTCCACTGCACGAGTCAATCACAAGCACATTCTCTATGTAACCCAATTAGGTTAATAAATTTGGAGCCAATTTTGATGAGAGATTTAATCTTAGGTTTTCATATATGTGTTGGATAGCAGTATTCCTAATCTATTTTGGTAACATGAGGTTATTAGGATTCCTAATCGATTTTAGTAACATGAGGTTAGTAGGATTCTTAATCTATTTTGGTAACATAAGGTTATTAGGATTCCTAATTTGTTTTGGTTTTGGTTTTAACTGTTTAAAAATATGCTAAAACGATACAAAAGAGAATATAAAGTTTGTTCGTAATCATCTCTCTTTAATTTCATCCCTGTAGTTTCATGTGAAATGAAATTCCTTATGTGGTTGATTGATGTCAGTTTTCTCTATTTAGCTTATGTGTAAGGTATCAGATTTATGCTCATTTGTGTGATGTCTATGCTGGATTCAGAAATGTAATGCTCTGTCTTCTTGTATGTTTTTTTCTTTTTTTTTCACCTACACGAAGACTTCGCTGCTATATCTGGTGATATGATTAGAGTTTGATCCCTGTTCTTACCCCCTGTGCATAGTATTATTAAGTAACAAATATCTAATTGTGCACTTGTCACTGATGATATTGTTGGGAATTTACGCTGAAACCCCTAAGACAGCAGAATCGCAGTATAGAGAAAAATACACCAAGATTTAATAAGGTTCGGCAACTGCCTACGTCCTCGGGAGCCACACAATTAATTTTTTATTAATCAACAAGAAATTACTGTAGGCTGTCTAAAAATCACAACAGATAGCTGATCCCCATCAAACACTGATGACGGAAGTTACAATCTGACGACTTCCATAAGGCTACAATTTGAGGACTTTCACATAGATCGTTGATGTAGGCGTCTAAAAATGCCTATATGTGTCCGTACACAGCTTGAGACAGAGAGAAGACGACGAACATCGTTATCCGAGTCTAAGAGGATTATCTGACGCCGACAAGCGCCTGAAGCAAAACAGCGAATCAAGTGACCTACACGCTCGACAGTCAGCTCGCGCGCGCCAATCAGCTCGCATGCGTCAATCAACATGCGCGCGTCAATCAGTTCATGCGCGTCGATCAACACGCGCGTGACAATCAATTCGTGCATGTCGATCAACACGCGCACATTAATCAGCTTGCACGCGTCAATCAACATGCGTGCGTCAATCAACACGTGTGCGTCAATCAACACGCGTTCGATGGTCAATTCCGCAACGAAGCGTATAAGTCAACAAGACGATCAATTACGCAAAACGGTAGAAAATACAAGTCCCGGAAAGACAAGAAAACACCAGAGCTCAGTAAAAATTCGAAACACCGCGTCCGCGCGGGTCGGACCGCGTCGACCCGCGCCCGCGCGGGTCGGCCAAGTCCGACCCGCGGCGGCGCGGGCCGGGTCGGATCCATCCGACCCGACCCGCGCAAGCGCGGGTCAGACTTGCCCCCGCGCGCTACTTCAACCCATGTTCGGTTTTTTAACGGTTTTCTCGGGATTCTTCAGTTCCAGAGGCTTCTAACTGACCTGATATCATCCCCAAACGTGGTTAGGCTGTTGTTAACTGAAGATAGAGCCAAATCACTTGTTCTCATCCAAATAACCGCTTCCGAAACCCTATAAATACAAGCCTAGGGCCTCCTTTCAGCGGGGGCGATTGATTATAAAGACGAGAAGGTGCTGCCGGATTGTGGAGTCAAAGGAGCACGAATTTCAGCGAGGGTTGACAGATCTTGACGAGTTCTTCGGCATAAAGAAGGAGAGTTCGAGAGATCCGACGCCCGTTCCCGTCCGTCCCTTGAGATTAGGCTTGGTCTTAATCTCGAGAAGAGCCCTGATTTCGCTTGGTCGATCTCAGCGCTTCAAATCAAATACTTCCTCGGCGAAGACGAAGCTCTGCCGAATTTTTCATCAACCGGATCTAGATCTAAGGTGGTCCACGGATAAACCCCGACACAGGCAAAGACACCCACGCAAGCAGAAGACCGATAAACGATCTCTCTGCGTTTGTTTTGGCGAGAGTTGTAACTTTTGTTTTCATTGTGTAAAGATCTTATAAAAAGATTATCTTTTTGTTTTTATTGTAACGACCGAAGTTGTAATGAATACCGTAATGAATACATTAATTTTCGACGCAAACAGTTAAAGGTTACAATCTGACGACCTTCACGACAACTGATGAAAGCTCTAATTCAACAGTTTTCACAATCAACATTGGGAGTTACAATCTGATGACTCTCATATTTTTAAGGAGCCAAGACGAATGTTACAAGGTGACGATCTTTGCAACGCTCTAGCAAAAGAGAGTACAAATTGACGGTCTCTTCATATTAAAACGTATATATCTCTCAAACCGTAAGGAATTTGGCGAAACGGAGGAAGCAAACCAAAGCCTTTGGCTTGGTTTGGATGGCTCCATCTCGTCGAGATAACCAATTTTCATATATAATTCGTCCAATTTCGACTTACGGTTTGAAAGTTATGACCTGTTCTTCGCAGCAAGTTATGTTCTGAAGTCCGTCTGCAAGACCAGACTTCGTCAGAACATTGAACTTAGCCTGAAGCTCGCTAAGCCCACCTAAGGTTCGCCTCTGCATTACAGAGTCAAAACGCACAGGTCGAACCAACGTTATAACCTCAAAACGCAGAGGTTATCCTCGTGATATAACATCAAAACGCAGAGTTACGACCCACCTGTGCGTTCTCAGCCTAAAACAGGCCCAACTCTGTGTTTTCAGCCTAAAACGTAGAGTTCATCTCTAAAACAGCACGACCTGTGCGTTTCAACTCCCAGTGAGCGCCCAACTCTGCGTCTCATCTCCACGACGCAAAGTTAAGGTCCGAAACGCAAGCGACCTGTGCGTTCCAACTCCCAGCGAGCGCCCAACTCTGTGTCTCATCTCTAAGACGCAGAGTTAAGGTCCAGAATGCCAATTTAGGCGTTTGACTTATTCAAACACGAACTGAACAGTTCCAGGAACTGTTTTTCCCCACGATTTAAGGGATTTCCGCCCCACTTAGGAGCGGATTAAGGGGGCAGTTACCACCCTTAATCCCTTATAAATATGAGAAACTCAATTGAGTTAAGGGATCGGATTTTATCTCATCAACGGAGGGAGATTCGGTCAAGAGCGGGCTTGGTTGATCGGAGGCTGGCTTTTTGGATCTGAAGCTTGGCAGCAAAGAAGAGCCTTCATCCTTCGGCTGGGATTTTAGAGATCGGCAATAGGAGCTTCTTCATCCTTGGCTTATAACCGACTTTCGGTTAAATCAACTCTTCCATAGAGTTTCAAACTCGTTCAGAGTTATCACCTCCGTTCAGAGTGATCAACTCGATCAGAGTTCAAAACTTGCTCTGCAAGTTCTTCTAAAACTCGCTCTGAGTTATTAACTCGTTAAGGGTTATTTTCAAACTTGCCACGCAAGCTCTCCACAACGTCAAATCGTGAGGAGAAGACCACGTTCCAGTGAATCAAAACGTTCGGATCGTCAACGGAGAGCAAACTTGACGCGAACATTCGAGGGAGGCACTCCATCGCCACCGTGAAGAACCCAGAATTAAACAAAGGGGAGAATCAAATTCATTCTCCTCTCTTTTGTAATCGGAATCCAAATTGTAATCGATTTTGAGAGAATACAAATCAATTTTTCTTTCATTGTCTTTTTACTGCAAATTTCCAACAAACAATTACAACACAAGAGCATATCTCAAAACGGAGATTTCTCAATACAAACATTGTAGCTACAATGTTAATAGTTCAAAGAGAATAATATCTATTTAATACTCTTAAGCCGAGTAGTCGATAGGCTGTCGACAGCCTGTGAGGAGCTCGCCTACGCAGAGCCGTCTCACCCGTGGATTCCTCAAGCTCGAACCTCGACCACCCGTGTTCGAACCTTGTCAGCCCGTGTTCGAACCTCATCAGCCCGTCAGTTCGAACTCGAAACCTCGTTCGAAGCTTGACCCTCGTCTGAACTCGAAGCTCGACCCTCGTCTGCTCGAGCCTCGTTTGCTCGAAGCTCGCCTTCGCCTGCAAGTCGACGTCGACTTCGCCTGAAGACCCTCGTGCTCGCCTGCAACTCTGGATCTCGAGCTCGTCTTGAGCTCTCCTACGTCATCTCCCCCCTCCCCCCAAAAGCTCACCTACGGAGGTTTGATTCTTCATCCAAATGCAACAAATCTCCCACTTGGAGAATAAACCGACGTCAGCAGGCTATCTCAACAAACATCATCTCCTGTGTTTTGTAATTTTTAAAACTTACAAGATATTTTCTCCAAAGTTAAAAACTCTCAGTTTCTAGTTAGTATATATATTTTCAGGTTTCTCACTAAATTGAGATAAGTAAAATTTATAATTTTTCAAAATTTAATAAAATTTTGAATTTGTATGGCCGTTTTTGCAATTTAAAATACTCGGAGAATATTTTTTACAAAGTCTAAAAACTTGTAGGTGTTAGTTAGCATATTTTTTCTAGATTTCTCTACGAACTGAAATAATTAAAGGATTTGAATTATATTAAACATATCTATTTTATCCAATAACATGTTAAGTCTCATTATGAATAAAATAAATTATTTGGTTACCAATTCAAAAAAGATAGGGTAATTAGAATAGATTAGGATAACAATATAATAATTTAAAAAAACTAAGGGTAATATTGATCATAGAAAGATTTTTTCTGAACTCGTACTTTAAAGGGAGTATGATATTTGTAGGTTTTTAGTATGTTTATAAGTTTGAAAATTTTAAGGTATTTTTTATAGATTTTGAATTTTTAGGGGTGTTTTTACAATTTTTAAAACTTACAAGATATTTTCTCCAAAATTAAAAAACTCGCAGTTTCTAGTTAGTATATATTATTCAGGTTTCTCACTAAATTGAGATAAGTAAAATTTATAATTTTTAAGATGCTTTAATAAAATTTTTAATTTGTAGGGTCATTTTTGCAATTTAAAATACTTGGAGAATATTCTTTACGAAGTCTAAAAACTTGTAGGTGCTGGCTAGCATATTTTTTTAGATTTATCTACGAACTAATTATATTAAAAGTATCTATTTTATCCAATAACATGTTTGAATAAAATAAATTATTTGGTTACCAATTCAAAAAAGATAGGGTAATTAAAATAGATTAGGATAACAATGTAATATTTTTAAAAAACCAAGGGTAATATTAACAATAGAAAGATTTTCTCGAACTCGTACTTTTAAAGGGAGTATGATATGATATGATATAAAATCTAGTTGCACAAAATATTAAAAGTAGATTTTGATCATATATAACCTAAATATACAGATACATACAAATCTAAATAGAATTAGAACATTTTACACAATAGAACTAGAACATAAAAATCTAATATTGAATCCAAAGTCGCTTCAAGTATATTTCTATTTCTCACGTCCAAAATATATGAACAATTCATTTTTTTTGGTGATCAGAAGAGAATTTTACGCGTGAAACTGATCTTTAGATCGAAAGAGCATCAAATAAAAATATTTATAAAAAATTTGTGAATTCGATTTATAATAGGGTAAATCGCACTTAAATAACTTATAATTCCCCCTTGTTACACTTAGGTAGCACAAGTTATATTTTGGTAAAAAATACCATAAAGTGTTCAAATTTGTACACTACCATCATCGATCGTACAAACGCGAAAAGTTTCACGAAAATGTTTCTCAATAATATGTACATGCTATTTTTAGATCATTTTAACTAATAAAATTTGTTAAATTTGCTATTAAATTAACTAACTTTTTTTTTCAAATGTATATTAATTCAACTTTAAAATAAAGTTATGATATTTCTAATAAAAAATTTAACAAATATTAACGTTTAGAAAGCTCTAAACATAGTGCGTAAGTATCATATAGGAACATTCGGCTAAAAATTTCCACATTTGTGTGATCTATTGCAGCAATATGCGAATTTTGAAAACTTTATGATATTGTTTTTGCAAAAAAGATAATTTATGGTGTTTAAGTGCAACAAGTGGGAAACTATCTGACATCTAAGCGCAATTTACCTTTTATAACATATTCTCCACTCTAGTCAACTCAGCGCCGCACCTCGTTGACCTTGCGTGACAAAATACGAATGATTAAAATTAATACTCAAAAGTGTCTTTTCGTAGTAGTCCCTTAGCATTTTGATAGTATCAAATTTGTCCGGCATATTCAAATCTCCTATGTTGCTTCAAAGTTATTTCATTGAAGACAAACTTATTATTAAGTCTTGTAATTCTTATAAATTATTTCAAATCAAGAAAGGCTGCACAAGAGGTGATATAACAATTAGGGGCAAACTTAAATGTATAGGAGTTCTCATGTAGTAATTCCTTACCTATTAATTTTTGTTTTAGATTGATGCTATTGCTATACATTAAGACTTATTTATCAAGATAAATTTTTGATGTGTACCATATGATAACAAGAATTTAAAAAAACAATGGATGATGATAATGACAATAATAATAAGGAATTCTATCCAGTTAAGTTTAATTTACAGGAGGTTTAAAAAACAATGGATAATGATGATAATAAGGAATTCTAGCCACTTAAGTTTAATTTACAAGAGCTTTTACTCCAATTTGAGGACTAACAACTTCAACTATTTTATTGATGGGCTATTTTAAAATAGTTTTTTTGGGTATTAATCATTTACATCTTTCGTATCTTCAAATTAGGACAACTGGGTTATAAAAAATGGGTCACTCAATTTATAGGTTATGTTGAAATTAGTCCATCAAATCATAGAAATTGCCAACGAATCAATTGATTCTTAACTCATTATAAAATCAATCCCTCTAATCAAAGTAGAAGTAGCGATTACAGGAATTACCAAGTACAATCAATTGTTGTGGAATATTAGCTCATCCAATTCTCATAATCCGTTTCAAATTAAGCCCTCCAAATATTGTTTCTATTCTATAAAATTCTATAATAATTTTACAATATACATGATTGGAGGGTCTAATTCTATAATAATAAAAAAGTGGGGAACCTTATAGCAATTTATAGGATTCGAGGGATAATTTTACAATAGCCTAGGAATTGAGGGAGCTAATAGCAAAATCCATGATTAGAGGAATTATTTCGAAACACGAAAGGCGAAAGAGTCTAATATCTAAATAGGCCTTTAATTAAAATAAGCAAATAAAGAAAGAATAATCTCGCGACCCTCAGAAAATTGTCAAACAAAACAGTAGGATTCGAAATCGAACTCCAGTTCTAAGACAGCTCGAATTCGATTCGCCCACTTCTCCAACATCAATCGCATTCTAAATCCCAATCCCAATTCCTCTAGGGTTTCCAATTGC
>NC_033796.1:12746875-12756792 GCF_001876935.1 Asparagus officinalis
ATCTTCATCGAGGTTTTTGTTTGGATATGCGAGCTTTGGATTGTGGGAGAGGAGATGGCAAGGGACTCGTTGGTCGCGGCCGCCGAATCGCAGAACGCGATCAAGAAGAAGACGGTGGTTTCGAGAAATTGGATACGTTTAGATTCCAGCGGAGAGGAGACGATCTTGGATGCCGACAAGTATGAGATCATGCACAGAGTGCAGATCCACGCGCGCGATCTTAGGCTCCTCGATCCGCTGCTCTCGTATCCTTCCACGATCCTGGGGCGCGAGGGGGCAATCGTACTCAATCTCGAGGTTTTTTTTGACGATTTTTGGGGTTTTAGTTGATTTTTTTATTTACTGATTTCCGTTGTTTTTGTTTTGTCCCCGATGCAGCATATCAAAGCGATAATTACTGCTGATGAGGTAGGATTATACTGAAAGTTGAGATTTTGGTAAACATGTTGAAAATTTAAGTTCAGAGGTTAACTATACATGAGAATTTGATGTAGTTATTGGTTCTTTTAGTTGGAGCTGATCAATAGTTTGCTTTCCGTAAGTAGGTGTTGCTTAGAGATCCTTACGAGGACAATGTGATTCCGATTGTGGAGGAGCTTCGCAGGAGATTACCGCCTGCAAATACTTTCAAGCAAGAACATGGTGAAGGGAAGGAGAATTCGAGTGGGCAGCATGATGTAGAAGGCGCTGAAGAAGATGGTGAGTGGTTTTTGCTGTTATTTGTTTAGACCTTCGAAGTAGTTATAGCCCTTTAAATTTGCGCGAGTTGGTTTTTGTGTGATTTGTGTGTATGCTTTAGTATTGACTGACATGAGACTAGGGTTTTTGTCATTATTTTGCACTCTCCTTATGTGTGGCTTGATGGATGTGCATTTTAACTTTTGTGATAAATTACATGTAATTTGTGTCTACCCTTTTGTTTCTGTGTTAGTTGGTTGCACTGAGTTTTGTGTCCATAACAGGGTTAATTGTTTTTCTGTGCTTGACTTATATAGAATATTATGTATTACAGAATCTCCGTTTGAGTTTAGAGCTCTGGAAGTTGCTTTGGAAGCAATTTGTAGCTTTCTTGATGCTCGAACAACAGAATTGGAGACTGCTGCTTACCCTGCATTGGATGAGCTCACTTCGAAGGTATTTTACTTATTCTGTTCATTGCCCCCTTTTGATTTTATGAAAGTTAATGGATGAGCTCACTTCGAAGGTATTTTACTTATTCTGTTCATTGCCCCCTTTTGATTTTATGAAAGTTAATACATTCGCTATGAAACATACAGAATTTTTTATTCTGTTCATTGCCCCCTTTTGATTTTATGAAAGTTAATACATTCGCTATGAAACATACAGAATTTTGCATTATTTAAGGCATCCAGTTACATTATTTTGTGCTTTCTCTGCATTTATTATTTTACGTGGAAATATTGATCAGTGAACTGATTACATTTTTTCAGTATTGCTTGGTTCATTTGTTTCATTGATTCCCATGTATGTATTTGCTAATTTCACTATCCAGCCGTATGTTTTGAGCTGTATGGTGCTCTTTTTGGGGAATTAAATCTCATTAAGTTCATCGTTTCATTGTGTATCATATGTAAACTAAGACAATGAGAAAAGAATGTGAGGTATCTCTTAAAATAGCTTTAGTATTCGAATGTATAAATACTATTGATTATACTAATGCAAAATTTGTATGGAACCTGAAAATAAGAAAAAATGTTGAAGAATTAACAAAAAGGTGAAATGGACTCATAGAGTCGCATGCTTATACTAATGCAACGCTGGTCTATACCACAACTGCAGGATATAAATAATCTTATCAGAGAATAACACCAAATTGTCCTTTTTGTTAAAGAGTGAGCAATAATATGGACATGCGACCAATCAACACTAGTAATACCAAGAAAATTTAACAGAAAAAGAGGCAAGGGGTGACGAGAAGGCACAAAAGCTTTTGTATGTTTACAAAGTATGCTTAGGAGCAGTGGAGGAGGAAGTCTCTTGCTTGGAGGGGGATTATGAACCAGGTTCTAGTGGCTATCACTACTTGTTTCTGAGGGTTATTGTTCCGAAACATACTACCAGAGTAGATATGTTGGTTGGAAGATTTCCTTCTTGCTAACTCTTCATTGCTGTATTATTTCTTTCCTTGCCTTTCCCTGTTGACAAATCTCACATCTTTCATCCTTATTTATTCTGGCTGACGTTTTATTTGTGATCTATTTAAGAACTCTTCTCTTTTACCACCTACATTGTTAACATATTTATCATCTTATGGAGGACAACCTCCTGTATGTGTCCAGGTTATATCTAGTCCAAACCTATGTACCTGTGTGATACAGACTTCAGGTCGGATTTGTCAGTTTGATTATGATTGAAATTGCTGTGTTTTTCGATTTGGTGAAATGCAATCTGACAATAGTGGGGACAAAGTCATGAATCTTTGATGAATCATATATGTGGTAGTTGTTAACTTCTCATATATGGGTGTAGTAGTTGATTAAATTTTGAATCCCGAAGGTATATAGGATCTCCATTTGTACATTTACACACTTGCAGACATGTATTATGCAATCGTATACGTGAAACAAAATTTATTACCTTATAGCGATAATTCTTAATTGTCAGTTTATTATTGAAAATCTCACAACCTTCTTGAATGCGTATCATGGTGGATATTAGGTTTTTCTGATGATTGCCAGCATATTTATTGTCTATAATGACCTTGATGGTTCAGTTCAAACCTTTCTGTTACTTTTTTTTGGTTCCGACTAGCCCATGTTATTTGCCTGTATTTTTTGGTATTGTTTTTTTTAAGATGTAATTGCATTGAACATGCCTTCATCAGCAGCTGTGTCTTTACATGCGGATGGACTGGTCCATAGAGGTTACAGCATATCATGTTGAGTATGTGAAGCCCTGTTATTATACATGAAAATAGACATAGTATTGAGGAACATTAAGTGGGCCTGAATTAATAAGATAATTTAACTTTGAATAGTTTCTTTCCTTTTTCTTCCAATTCAGTTATTCGTCAATTAACCAAGAGTATACCCCAGTTTACCAGACATTGTAGCTTGTTTCTTTCACCTTAATTTACAGGGTTGGACATGGGTGTGAAGACAAATCTCATGGCGACTTTGGGTCACAGTTGAGTTGGAGTCAAAATAAGCAAAAAATTGTACCAAGGAGACTGAATATCTCTACATCTACCCGCTGCACATTCTCAATCTATACTTCACATGAGAGACAATTATTTGTTGATAGCCATTTGTCAATTCTCATTTTAAAATGGCATCCCCAAAAGTAGGCTGATCATGTGTGGTATAGGAAAGTTTGAAAAGTAATAATTTAAGATTCTCGAGCTCATGAATTTGGAAAACATAAAATGAATTTGCATATCTTTACTTATTTCTTCATCAGTCATCATAACAATTCTTCAGTTGTATTTGTAAATTGATAAAACATCCACTTTATATTTATTTAGTTGTTTGTCCTCGTCTCTTCATTATTAAAGACCTTTTATGAGGTGGCATACTGATATTGGTGAGGTTGATGTTTTTATATTGCATAGTTTGCATGTACTGCTTGTCGCTTTTATTTTAGTTGATTACGTCTCACTGTGGGCATGTTCCTAGGAAATTCAAAAAGTTTTTTGTGTACATTAATACTTGCAGTTTTGTTATTATTTAAAACCAGTCAATTCTAGGACTAGAATGGAACTTACCATTCACCAACATCTTAATAAAAGAAAAGGGAAAGCTTGAACCGGTAGTCCAGGACATTTATTACTCATGTTGGTATATGATGGGCCATGACATTCTATGTGCAGATTAGCAGTCGTAACTTGGACAGAGTGCGTAAGCTCAAGAGTGCAATGACAAGGCTGACTGCTCGTGTTCAAAAGGTATCTTGCAAACATAATTTTCTAATATCTTTCAGAAGAAAACTTTGAGCTTGTATGCTGACTATATTTATCAATCTCACTGCCTTATCTAGGTAAGAGATGAACTTGAGCAACTATTGGATGATGACGACGACATGGCTGATCTGTATTTGTCAAGAAAATTGGCTGGAGCATCTTCACCAGTTAGTGGTTCCGGTGTACCTAATTGGTTCCCAGGCTCACCAACCATTGGTTCAAAGATATCAAGGGCGAGCAGAGCAAGCGCGGCAACATTTCATGGAAATGAAAATGACGTTGAAGAGCTAGAGATGTTACTTGAGGTCTGGATATGAAATTGCTTCTTAAAGATCACAATTATCCTGATTCTTAACATGAAGTAAATCCTGGTTTGTTTGCAAATATCAACTACTGATGTTTTTTGTTATTTTTAAATGTACAGGCATACTTCATGCAGATTGATGGCACCTTGAATAAATTGACCACGGTATGCAAATATTTAATCTGTAAAGTTATATGTTATAGATATAAATCTCTCTCATGTTTTTGCATAGATACGTTTTGTGCTTCTGACAGTAGCGTGACTGCATCTGTGTTTTTGTCGCACACCAGTTTCACATAGTCCTTTAAAGGCTGTTTCTTTGCTTGAGATTGATGATATTTCTGAATCTTCCATTTGCATCTCTCTCTCTCTCTCTCTCTTTGTTCAGACATTCACGTACCAGGCATTATAAATTTTTTAGTAATTTGATTGCTTCTCACTCAGGATTCAGTATCCCACATAAAAATACAGAATGCCACAAAAAATGAGCGTTCATGTTTCAAAGTCTGTTTTTTCACATTGAGAATCGGTGTTTTCTGTTGTATCCAGCTATTCCAAAAGGGAGGATATGACATATAATTATGTCATATGCCATTGTAATCAACACTACCATCTGATGACAAACTTGTGAGGACAATACTGCAAAGATCTGAGAATTTGGAGATGATTAAAAGGGTAAGGAAAAAACATAAAAACATAGTTGGCTAGTTACACAAGTTGAGATGTGCATAGAAGTGTAGAACCATCCAATGTGATGCTTGATTTTTATGGAAACAGGAAAGGAAGGGAACTGTTGAAAGTGCATCAAATTAGAAATGCGAGTACATGCCTGGAAGGGGAGAATGACTTTGACTGCAAAAGGATATGAGCACTGCGTGTAACTCTTCAAGTAGGTTTTGTACCTTAACCCCAGAATGCATAAAGCCATTGAAGCACAAACACATGAATGTTGAAAATAGAGAGTAGGAAAGGACTAACAGATAAATGAGGTTCAGTCTTTGCCCTAAGTCCACATGTGGAAGAGGACCAGAGATTCTCCACTAGAATTGAGTACAGGGGCGGATCCAGGATTTCAGTTCTGGGGGGCCGCGTAATTTTATTCACAAGAGATACACCATAACCCAAACAAAACGAGTAGAATAGCCAACGTTAATATCTACAAAATATTTCAAAAGAGGAAGACAAATTATGTAGAAAATATTCAAATAAGCATCATCTAATTTTTTATAACTAAAACTTCTCAAAATTATGTAGATTGAGTACATGTACTCTCTCAAACCCTACTTATAACACCCGAAACTTCACACACAATTCACCTGTCTGATTGCAGATTAAGAAAACTGCCCATCCCAATACCATATATAAAAGGCATCACAAACGACAAGTCCAGATTGCACAGTCATAAAATTTGTTGTGTCTTGAACTCCATGACCCAAATCATTAGCGATCTAGACAGAATCATGATTGAGTCCACTATTTTAAAGAGCCTCCGGCTAGTCCGCCTAGGCCTAGGTCGTACCTATGCTGCCTAACTAACGCCTAGTGCCTAGGCGGTACCTAGACTACTCACATAGGTTTTGGGAGTGTTTAGGGGAGCATTGTCTGCTTATGTGGACTGTATCATTTAGACCTTGATCGTGATTTTCTATATTGCAGCCTACAAGTCCTCCAACCTCCTTTAAACTCCTTTAAACTTCAAATATAAACACCTCCACTACCTCCTCAGACCTTCAGCAAAACCTCCTCGATCACCACTTAAATGAAGAAAGAAATCTGCCTAGACACCAATCTGACACCTATACTCTCTATAACGTAACATTTACTATCAATTATTGTAATTAAAAAATAAAAATAAAAAAAATCTCCTAAGGTTTAGGCGACGGGTCCAATGCTTAGGTCTCCTAGCGCTTTCTATAACCCTATTAGTTATTATTTTGACTATTTAGCATTTAAGTATGCATGTTTTATTATGGATCTAAGATTGCTATTTTTTTTACAAATTTATATGAATTTAATATATGTTTTTATTAATTATTATAATTAAATAATTTTAAAAATAGCCAAGCGTCTCGCCACCGCCTAGGCGTTTAGGCGCTGGTTCAAACGTCTAGTCCGCTTAGTGTCTTCTGTAACATTGATTGAGTCATTGAGATGAATTTGAGGGGGAGGTTTTGTGGATGTCTATGGGGGGAAGTGGAGGGTTTTCTGCCATTGATTGGAATAACCCTCTTAAAGTTGGGACAATATGCCATTGTTTCTCTTTGGTTGCGCTCATTGACTGGAATTTGATGTTAAGTTATTCCAACTAACCACTAGGGATAAAGTTCCCATATTTCTGCGTAAGGAATTTTCTTGTTTACCCTATTAGTTAAGAAGATAACCCTCTCAAGGTAGGGGTCAAACTTGAGGACTGTTATGACCACGACTAATTGGCAATGAGCTATGTTGTTTGGGCATTCCATTTTCCTATGCTCCTTAATGTTGCTAGTTCTGACGTCTTCAGGGTTTTAGAAACAGATTATGACATTTCTACGGGTTGGCAGAAAGGGTCTGATACCTCCATTGGGTGGTAGATAGGGCGTCATGTTGTATGCTGGTAGGAAAGTGGCCATTAAATTAATTATAGAGCAGAATAGATGTGGCTTCATGTATTGGATTCATTCATCTTTTGGTTTGTCCTTGTGGATCTACTTGTACCAGCCTCATCTATTGCATATTCCTAATGTTTGCAGTGTATCTTGTATTAAAATAAAAGATTTACCATTATATCTTCATTTTACATATTTGAGGAAATTATCAATATTTTGTTCGTTAAACTGCATTTCTTCATCATGTGGTTTTTGGCTCTCAGATTTTTGGATCAGATGTTATTACCTCTTTTGCATCAGCTTATCATGAATAATGTCACATTTGTAATCTGTCTGCAGCTGCGTGAATATATTGATGACACAGAGGATTATATTAACATTCAGGTAGCTACCTGAACCTGAAAATTCTCTGTGCAGAAATTTGATAGCTTTTATATAGGTTTTCTTTTTCCTCGTAGTATTCTAAGTTCTTTTTGTATGATATTTTGCAGCTGGACAACCATCGAAATCAATTGATTCAGGTAAATCTTCAAGTTGTTCCTTATCAAACTGTTTCTATAAATTTTTAGTCAACTTGCAGTGAATACAAAGAATTTCCATTGTCTCTATTCTTATAGTGTTTTTGTGTCCCTTGGCAGTTAGAGCTATTCCTAAGTTCTGGCACAGCCTGCCTCTCTCTCTATTCACTAGTCGCTGGTGTTTTTGGCATGAACATCCCATATTCATGGAATGACAACCATGGTTATGTGTTTAAATGGGTAAGTCCCTGCATACTATTTTCTCACAAAAGAAGAAAGAAAGGCCCCTCATATGCTCATCAATTGTGTATGCTTTCGTACTGTACTGATTTTTTTTCTGTTGGATTGCTGAACAGGTGGTTGGGATATCTGGATTGGTTTGCGCCTTACTGTTTATTCTAATTGTTGCTTACGCTCGCTTCAAAGGTCTTGTTGGATCTTGAGATACGAGAATGCACATAATCATGGACATGAAAGATCAGCTCAAGAAAATTGTAGCTTCACAGATATGTACTTGCAATTAGAACTTCCCCTCATTCATGGACTACACTGCTAAAGCAAAGGAACATTTCAGTAGAACTCATATAGTGTCATTATTTTCTCCCAGACTCAAGCAACATAATGTCCTCTCTGAGCTTGAAAGGAGAGTGCACAGTTGAGCTTGCAACAAAGTCCCCTCGCAAGTGTTAATTCTCTATTTGCATTTCTGCTGTGATTGTATCAGTTCATTCTGATTCCACCATTTTTATTATTCATCCTGTTCTGAAATCCGGTTACAGGGTTCCGGGGAAAATGGATTTGTACAAAATTGTAGAGTCATATGATGGGACACCGTCCTAAACCTATCATTTATCCAAATCAAGTGTCCAATAGAGTTGTTTATTTTCATTATCGCTTTGGAAGTTCATATTCCATAAGGTTGTCAACTATAAGCTGGGAGCGAGAAATATAGAATCTCCCATTTATTCTTTTCCCCCCCTTGATAAGAAAATTATGATAAACGTGAACGATTTATTTTCCAACCAAATTTTAGTTGCATATTACAAAAAGTATTATGATTATCGTCGAAAACTAAATCCATTATCTTTGTCTGAGATTCTGCGTTCTATAACACGCTTGATGACTTGCGAAGGAGTTTTCTATTTCGTCTCTCGCGTGTTGTTAAAATGAGCTGATGGTCTTGATTGTAACAGCCTCTCTCTTCACTGTCGTTCACAATATTTGGCGCATCCAAAAGCTCATCGTGCGTTATCTTATTTTTGCCCCCCGATATGTTTTGCTCACTGTTGTCAACTGGGCACGTACTTTGGATGCATCACAAAAGCAGAGATGTTGAGTTTGGCAGGCGGGTTGTATTGAGGCACGACGGAGCATGGATCTTCACACTTGGTGCAACCGTTGACGATGCTGAAGTAAAACAAAAACAAAAAGTTTCAGAAATTCGTTTTACTATGAGATATGTTCACCTTATTTATTTATACCAACTTTTTGATCTTAATCTTAGAAAATGAATTCACAAACTTTTTACGATGAAATTTACATAATAAATCCTGTTGGTGTAACTATGTGACCAATAACCTAGGTATGTACGCAGTTTTCTGTTGATATTATTTAGATTACCGAATCTAACGCCAATTCAATTCAGAGAACTTGTATCTCTCTCTCTCTCTCTCTTAAAATCTGCTCGATCTTTTGTGGAACCATGACATTAAAGCCAAACATGCACTCCAGGCATCCTACAGGCTGAAGCTCAAGTAATATTGACATGCGCCCACGAAGCGCACGTTAATCTTGCTCTTTATTCATGACGGCAAAATCCTTCGAGACACGTTGTTTTGGCTTCCAAGCACGCCAAAAAGAGCATCGGTCCCTACACTTTATATATATTAAAAGGATTTAACTTATAAGGCCAAAATTTTACCAGCGCCTAATTTTGAACCCACCCATTTCCAAAATAGTACCGAAACCCAAAACAACATCTGAACTGTTTTCAAGCCCGGTAATCGATTTTCATCGCAAGAGCTCTGCTATAGTTTCTAATTTTGCTATGTTTTGGGGGTAAGTTTATGTTTGATAAAATACACTGCACGAAACTGATGAAATACAGAAACTGGATTCAAAATTAAATTTTTATGATATTTTGGGGGTCAGCGTACTTTTTGAAATTGGGTGGATTTAAAAAGAAAATCATGTAAAACTTTGGCTTTATAAAGAAGAAAAAAAAAACCCGTACATTTTTACTACCTCCCTCTCCTCGTCATTCTCTCTCTCTCTCCTCCCCCTTCTCTCTCTCTCTCTCTCTGTCTCGTCGTCGATCAAATAAATCCCTTTGCTCTCTCCTCGCCTACGACCGAATAAGCCGCCGCTGTGTCTCCTCCTCCTCTACCAATTTCAACCGTGAAAGCACCTTCTTTCTCTCCCCTCTATTCAACCCCCTGTTCATAAAAATCCAATCTTTTCTCGCTCTCTTCTCCTCTCCTCTCGCTCTAATTAGATCCCACCCATTCTCCCCACCTCCACGTTAACGACCAATGGACCCCCATCGACGGACCTACGAAGGCGTCTATTCCTCATGCATCGCCTCGTGC
>NC_033796.1:12756802-12762708 GCF_001876935.1 Asparagus officinalis
CTCTGCAATAAGCTCCTCAGGGACGCCACCACCATCTCCGAGTGCCTACATACATGTGAGTCTCACGTGATCCCACCGGTTCTGTGATCTGGGGGTCCGGGCTTGATTATGTTTGGGTTGTTTGTGTTTCGAGGGATTTCGGGCCTGGGGTTTGTCGTGTTTTTTTTTTGTTTGCTGATGTGGGTCCTCGTCAAAAATTTGATCTTGCTGCCGGGGTGCTTTGATGGCTGTCGGTTTCATGAAGATTTGATGCTTGCTTTGTGTGCGCTTTGTTTTTGATGAGTTCTCGTTCGTTTTCCCTTTCGCTGGTTGCTTGTGCTTTAAAGGCGCTTTATTCATTTGATTGCGTAAGTTAAACGTACGTTGATTTCTGAAGTAAGTGTTGAGCTTCATGCATGGGAGTACTCTGATTGGAGTTGATCGCGTTCACACCCTTCTGTTTCGTTCTAGCGTTGGTCTTTTATTAGGAAGCTTCCTTCTCTTTCCTTTGTTGTTCTTGAAATTTATAATATATGGCGTATCTTGTGCTAGTATGGTGACAAGCTTACGTTCAGATTATCCAGATTATATTTATTTACGCTTCCCTTTAATGGAGTTGTTGGAATCTGGGACCTGTACTCGGTTATATAAACTTCTTGCTTCGCTTTGTTACAGTATTCGAGTTAGTTTCAGGCGGACAATGAGCAATGATATTTCCGTTGTTTCCCTGCCTTACACAGTTTGCAGGAAATGCATTTTTGAGAAACTAAATGACGAGGAGGTGGACTGCTGTCCAGTGTGTAACATCGATCTGGGTTGTGCTCCACTGGAGAAGCTCAGGTAGGCCGCCCATTGTTATGATTTTGTTTTGTATTGCGCTATATTTATCCTTGAGCCGATTGATTGAATTGCATATGTTATAGTTGCTAAGTACTTGGCTGTGCTGGGAAAAGTCTTACGATTGGAAACTCATATAATTAATGTTAATTATGTTAATTGGGGAAACCACTATTTGATTCTTAGGTCCAAAAGCAATACAGCATGTACGCATCTATCTACCTCTTATCCTTTACAGTGTAGAACTAAACTCCTGCCTTTTTAATGTTATTAATCTACTCCACAGTTGTACATATGTGTGTTTATGTGTCATGCAGATTGTATTAGCTCAAGATATTTTGCAGGAATAGGTTCTTGATATGATTTCAAACTTAGATCAATATAAGTTACCTTCTTGGAAACTTGTGCAGGCGGAGAATTATGCAAAGTTCAAATAAGCACTTACATGGCTAAAATGCAAGCAGTGTTTACAAGAGCATTGGGGTTGATACCCCCCTGCAGTTTGACTGTTTGAGATATGTAACCCATAAAGGGGCATGTTGCAGCAGTAACGACAAATATGCTTATAGCTGAGGCAACACCTGAAATACTTCATAGAGAGGCACCATTATGAATATATCAATCTTTATGTACTTTGACTACTATAAAGTTGTTTAGAGATTTTGGACTAGATACACAAATTTGTGCAAGAGGTTATTTTGTAAAGAAATGATACTACTGATTACAGCCAGTGAGGATTAAACCTGCAACATTTTGCAATAGATGAATCTTAAATGAAATGTACCAACTCGTTCCCACATATTGTGAGGTCAACGTGCACATTTGACCTCATGATCTTTCTTCCTTCATGATTTCCAATAGAAAGTCGTCCAACATCATCCAGTTTGCTGACACAGAGTGATCCCTTTTGTTAGATACAAGACTTCTTCTTAATCAAGACATGAGGAAACACGTGTGGAAGGTGTACGTAATTCATAAATTTACAATATGTATCTAAATATCCCTAAGAGATGATCAGAAGAAAAGAATGTAAAAACCCACCAAAAAAAGGGATAGTCTTTGCTCTTGTTGTTGCCATTTGCACACATTAACACCCTATTTGTATCATGTCAGAAACTGTGAAGCATAAAACAATAAAGAGTATAAAAGCAACATAGTATCATTTATTGTAACTTGCTCCATTAAACGGTCTAGTTCCATCCACCTTATGCATACATTCAGTTGCGGAACATTGTTCATTGTTGTATAAAATACGGATGAAAACCTAAATTTTCTTAGCAAGTAGAAATTTCCTAATTATTAGAATTCGGAAGCTTCTATCCTTAAGGACATAACAGTTTGTAAATATAAGTCCAAGAAGCTACTGTATGGATGAATACTGCTTGGTTGGCCGTTTTAAGTGAAGACAGTAGTGAAAGAATGAAGTTCTGATCCCATCAAGTCGACTAGATTGGCAGATTGCAATGGAGACTCAACTTCAATATTTTTACTGGCCAAGTGGGTTCTATTCCGCTACCTTTAGCCTTAAGCGACATCAGCACTGACATCTGACATTAGAACTTACTTTCAGATGTCTACCCTATAATGAAGGAATGAAGTTCTGATCCCATCAAGTCGACTAGATTGGCAGATTGCAATGGAGACTCAACTTCAATATTTTTACTGGCCAAGTGAGTTCTATTCCGCTACCTTTAGCCTTAAGCGACATCATCACTGACATATCTGACGTTAGAACTTACCAATGTTATATTAAACGCTGGGTGCTCCTAGGCGCCGGACCTGACGCCCAGCGCTTAGACGCCTAGGCGAACGCCTAGGCGAACGCCTAAGCGGTTTCTGGGCGGGTTTTTTTAATTGTGATACTTAAGATAAATATATATATATATATATATATATATATATATATACTCAATCAACAATGCATAAATACAAAAATACCAACACATATGCTATCCAAACTGTAATAGTCAATCAAAGATGTATACATACTAAATAGCAATGCATATAATATCCAATAACTAAAAGTTTAGGTCCCAAAATATCAGCAAAAAGATAGTCAAACCGGAATAGTCTAGATCTAATATAATGAATTAGCAATATGCATCTAATCTAATGTCATCATCAAACATCATCATCATCATGAAGTTCCTCCTCTACTCCATCATCGCTATCCTCTCCAGAATCCATCTCCACACAATCCTCCTCCTCGTCTGAAACATTATCATCTGAGACAATAGGCTCTTCTTCATCATCTATCACTGAAGTAGAAGCACTTGAAGGTCCTGTTAACCTAGAACTCCTCCTATTCTCCGCAGCATCAGCCGCTCCCGATATACCCTATACTATCCTCCAAGTAAGACCTGAGCCAGGATAAACTTCTTCCTCATCATCGGAGCCTGCTCCTTCTAGGATCCATGCTCGTGCCTTACTACGATCAGTAGATAGTAGTAGGTTCTTATTTTCTCCTCTCCTCTTCTTCTGGTTGAGCTTTGAGTTAAACTTCACATAGACCAGTTCCTCTAACCTCTTTGATTCCAATCTATTCCTCTTCTTCGTATGAATCTTCAAAAGTAAAGAACACAAATTAGAAAACATAACTAAGAAGAATTTCATATTTATCATAAGTTTAGAAATTAGTTTACCCCCTCAAATGTGCTCCAATTCCTTTCACAACCAGAAGAGCTGCTTGTCAAGTTGAGAAAAGTTTCATAGCTATATTTTGCATGAAGGGACAATCACCACCATGCAAATACCACCAATTAGCTACAAAAAATAATATATTATTAGTTGATTCACTACCACAATGGCACAATAGATAACTTATAAGTCAATGAAGTCATAAATGATTCAATTTCTAAAATTATTTTACCTGGGTTCAAGTCTGATTTCTCTCTAGCCTTCACCACTCCAATCCTAGCAAATTAACCCTTTCCTTCTCTGTATCTCTCCAACTCTTGAGTATGAATTTCAACTTGTTGCTCTACATCAGGATAAAATAACTCCACCACATCTAGAAATCCATCTTTCGCCCTTTTGTAATTCTTCACTACATCATCCCTATAGAAATAATAAGGGTTGAGGTAGTAAGAAGCCATATGCAAGGGAGAAAAGAGCCGATCCTTAGACTTCCCATCTATAATATCAATCACGAGCTTGAAATCCTTCTCCTTATTCTTGAAAACTTGAATAATCTCCTTCATATCTTCAAGCATCCCCACCACAAATCCCATTGAGGGTTTGTAGTCACTATCGACTACCCTCAACAATCGAAAAATAGGAGCATACACCTTCAAGATCTTGGCCACCGCTGTCCACCAACTATCACTCATAGCAATCGCCTCCACCTTAGCGCCTTTAGCGGTCTTTGCAAGCTTGCATCTCACCCATGCTTCATCGGAAAACATAAATCTCAACTTCCTTTTCTTCTCAAGAAGACTCCGCAGAGTCAAAAATGTAGGGGCGAAACGAGTAACTCCAGGTCTCACAATGTCCCTTTTGTCACAAATGCGACGCATCATTGACAAAGTCTTGTGATGACTATAGATAAAGATGGTGAGGGTCCTCGCCTTCTCAATTGCTCCTTTGAATAAACTCAACTTCCCGATGCTTTCAAGCATCAGGTCAACAGTGTGTGCTGCACAACTAGTCCAAAAAATCCCGATGCTTTCAAGCATCAGGTCAACAGTGTGTGCTGCACAACTAGTCCAAAAAATCCTCGGCCTCGTCCTATATAAAAGCTTATTCGCGGTCATATTTGCAGCTGCATTATCCGTGACAACCTGAATGACTTTATCAGCTTCAATCTGCTCAATAGCCGTATTAACTCACTCAAATATATACTGTCCTGTTTGTGCTTCTTCTTTGGTTTCAATCGACTTATGAAAAGTTGTCCCCAATCTGCAGTGGATGCAAAGATTCATTACCTATCGCATCTTTCTGTCTGACCAAGCATCAGTCATAATGGAACATCCAGTCTTGCCCTACTCATCCTCATGCGTCTTTAAAGAGACTTTTGTTCTCTCAACAGCTCTTCACAATAAGAGCTCCCTTAACATGTACATGCTGGGAGGCCTGTAGCTCGGTCCATAGTCTCCAATAGCCATGCATGCCTTCATAAAAGAATCCGTCGAGATGGCATGAAAAGGGATGGCATTTTCATATGCCCAAGTAGCCAACTGATTATGCACCCAATCTCTCTTCTCCTTCAGGAAAGAATCGTTCACTTCTGTTTGCTTCACTTCTGGCATGAAAGGGGATGGCATGTAATAAATGCATATGACAATCATATGTGGCTAGGAGCAGTTAATTTCCTTGAGCTTGAGATAATAAGTTTAATCACGCTAGCCTGCTAAATTGAAGAACATATACTAAAAAATCCTCACAAGTAATAAGAATCTATCAAACATGAAACATCAGCAGATTAAACTTACTATCTCTCTTAAACATACAGAAAATTCAAATGATCAGGCAACCCACACCTAGAAGCAACAAACACAAGTAAGCAACCCAATAAAAATTATCAACACAAGTCTACAATATCGAATTAATGAGAACCCAATCTGCCTCCATATGTTGTGTTTTTACTCAGACAGTCAGACCCGATCTGAAATTATGGGTTTTCGAACAAATAAGAGCACAGCCGAACCCAAGTTTGAAGTCGTGTTTTACTTACTGTGAATAAATAGAAGTTGGAGATGAGAACGACGAGCTCGAAGATGAGCTCCCAGGTTGAAGACGAGCTCGAAAGTCCAGCACGAGGTTGAAGACGAGCTCGAAAGTCCAGCACGAGGTTGAAGGCGAGCTCGAAAGTCCAGCACGAATTTGGGTTTTGGCGGAGATCGAAGACGAAGTTTTTTTTGTTGGCGGCGTCGGGTGAAAGAGATACGATCTCCCAGGTTGAAGACGAGCTCGAAAGTCCAGCACGAGGTTGAAGACGAGCTCGAAACTCCAGCACGAGATCGAAGACAAATTTTTTTTTTGCTGGCGGCGTCGGGTGAAACTGTGAAAGAGAATTAGGGTTTTGGGTTTTGGGTTTGGGTTTGGGTTTTTGGGAGCGCCCAGGTTGTTTTTTAGGCTTGAATTTGTGGGGC
>NC_033796.1:12762718-12787477 GCF_001876935.1 Asparagus officinalis
AGCTTGTTTTACAATACTGGAACTTACTTTCAGATGTCTGCCCTGTAATGCTTGGTATAAACATGCTAATACTCTATAAGAGGTAATTATTTTGTTCTTGTTTCAAAAATATACCCAAAACTGCACAGTCACCAATTTATTGACTGGTAAAGGAATCTGTTTGTAAAGCCTCATTTTGTTGCTTTCAACCTTCTAATATCTTTTTCCACTCATCAAAAGAATTTCAATATTTTATAATGTGCAATAAATCTTAATTTGTGCTATTTCCTTTGACACACTTATGTTATAATAATATGAGACTCTGTGTAGGGCTGATCACAATCGACAAGATATACGAGCTAAGATTTTCCCTTTGAAGAGGACAAAGGTCGATGCTCCTGAAATTGTGCCTTCCATTGTCTTACCTGTTAAAAGAAAGGAGAGATCCCTTTCATCATTAGTTGTGAATACTCCTCGAGTATCAACGCATTCAGGCTTAACAGGAAGGAGAACAAAATCCACTGCTAGAAGGGCTTCCTCCTTACGTGGATTGGGTCCTATTATTGAAGAACCCTCAAAAGAGGTCAAGAATGATGAAGATCATGCTGAAACTTCAAGTCAGAGTAGAAGGAAGGTAAAGGAAATAGGACAGTTCTTTAATTTTAAAAGGGTTAAGTTCAAATACGCTCTTACACCCTCTAAACTAATTTATTAGCACCTATTCCCCCTGAACTGCAGACAACAGTATTTCTCCTGTTAGGTTGAGATGTCATGTTTTTTTTTCCATGTGACAATAATTTATCTTTTACCCTCAGTTTAATGAAACAAGACTAAATTGCGCTTTGAAATTGAGGAAAGAAAGTTATGCTTTCTAAGGTTTCAAGGGTGCATGTGCTTATAGAATAGTTTAAGGGGTGTACAGGATGTGAGTGCTTATAGAATAGTTTAGGGGGTATATGTGATTTGGCCACCATGGTGCAGGGGTTGTATCTGCAATTAACCATGTTAAAAATATTTGCAGATTAAGATGCAGCAAGTATTCTGCAATTAACCATTTTAAAAATATATGCAGATTAAGATGCAGCAAGTATTGCATACTAACAGAGTTCTTTTCATTCTTGGAGCAGTTTCACTGTAGATATGTTTACTGATACAGTTTACTACTTTTTGCAGATCTCTTCTACTGTGGATACATCTGATTATACACTTAACAAGAACACTGATTATACCAAAGGATCCCCTAAAGATAAATCTGAACTTTGGAAACCCTTAAATTGTCTAGTAGAGGCAGCAAACAGAACAAAAGCTGTTAAGTCCAGTTCACAGAGTTCGGATATCAAGGAAGAGCAAATAAATGGTGCGGATAGTGAAGTTGTTCTGGATAAAGTAAAGGTCAAAGAACATCCAAGTAAGCCCAAAATTCAGGAAGATAATAATAACAATACCTCTACATCTTCAGTAAAGGTGAGAGCTCAAAGACTTCAACGCAAGAGAAAGAGAGATCTTGAAAACTCAGCACAAGCTCTGGTAGATGCTGCTTCTGCTACTCATGAAGGGAGGAATTGTCCAATTTGGCTCGCTTTAGTTCCTGCTATTGACCAGTGAGAATTATTTCCCTATTTGAAGATTTCGGTAGTATTTCTATAAACTATAAATGTTTTCGGTAGTATTTCTATAAACTATAAATGTTAACACCTTTCTGTTTCTGATGCTTGTTATATTGTGTTTAGGAAAGGAGATGCGGTATTGCCTCGGACATCTACATGTTACTTGAGGATTAAGTGAGTTCTATTGGTTTCAACTTAACTCTTGATGCATCATTTCATAGTATTTTCTATTGTTTGATTATTTAAGACTTAATTGCAATATATTCCATAGAAATGTATCATTGACATCTAGAAGTGAAGGCTTATTATTCTGTGCCATCTATGTAATGAACAACTCAAGAAATATGATAACAAACAGTAATCCAATTTAGATGGTCATGAACCCCATGCGGCATAATTTCAAGTAGAAAAGACAAACAAATCATCTGTACAAAGACAAACAGATCTTCTGTACCAAGTCCTTAGGACTGGAAACATGAATCCTTTATCTATATGCACCTCCGTTGTTAACTTAGCAACCGACTCATATTATTTACTCTCTAATATAGCTTCAAACCATCTGAGAGACTTTCACTTCACCTCTTCCTTTGCCGAAGCTACTTTTGACTTCCAAGAAATTGTTCATTTTTTATCATCTCTTTCTTTTTTCTGTTTCCTACTTGAACATCAACCGACCTTTACCAGCCTATTTCCAGTTTGTCTTTCCTTTTCCATTAGGTTCAGTTTTTGGTTTCGAGTCTATTGGTGTCATATCTTGTTGTAGCTACATATTCCTTAATATGAACCATAAGGATACGATGCTAGACTTGATTATGAAATAGCTTTGGTAAAATATATGTTACTCATCTTTCCTGCTTGACTGATTGTATATTATTTTTTCTTCGCTAGAATTTTAACTGTCAGCTTTGTTATGTGCATTATTCTTGTTTGAATGGTAACATGGACGCTAAATATTTGTTTTTTTCTGTAGAGATGGTAACTTACCTGTTTCTTTCGTCCGAAAGTACCTTGTGAAGAAACACAATCTTGTAAGTGAATCTGAGGTGGGTTTTCAATTCCTTCAAATATATCGGTACTTTTTATTGATTACAGGTTTCAGTCCTTGCTTTTCCCCTAAACCATCAAATTTGTCCCTCCTTGCCCCTGAACTATTTTTGGTATCATCTTTGCCCCCTAAACTATTAATTTCGTTCATGCTTACTCCTGAATTATTTTCGTTCTCACCTTACCCCCCTGAACTGTCACTTTCCTCTCATAAATCCAATTAAAACACCCACAAAATAATAAACAAAAAGTGGCAACTTGGTACTAGAAGTTGTAGTTCAGTAGGTAAGCAGCAGTTAGTTCAGTAGTTTAGGGGGCATTGTGAGAGGAAAAATAGTTCATGGGGGTGATAATGAGACGAATTCAATAGTTTAGACGGTATATGTAGGGACTAAAAAGAGTTCAGGGGTAAGAAGGGATAATTTGATAGTTCAGGGTGCAAATAGGTCCAGAGCCTTGATTGCCAGACTACTATCATAATATGATGATGCACTGGATTCTTGTTTTGGTTCATTATGGTACAGTAACTCTGAAAATTCAAGACTGACAACCTAACATAAATCTTCCTTGTGCCAAGGGTCGTTATGTCTAATGACGTAACATCCTTTGTAAGTAAGATCAATTTTCTTTCCTACTTGATTAGGATTAGTTCGCTTTCTTAACCTGCAGCTTGTTACAACCATATTATCTACAAATAAAGAGGTCATTAGGATAAGTGTGCTGCATCAGTTATAAATTTATGATTTTGCATAATGGTGTTCTTTATATTGGGGGTTCACGCAAGCATCAAAATGAATTAGAAGGAGTGATATACTTAAATAGAAAGTTTCATCTTACTCTGCAAAAGATCTAATTCTCCTAAAAAAGAAACTGAAGTCTGATATCTGGAGAGGGTTACCCTCAAATTTAGATCAAAAGTCAGGTTAACCTGCAGATGATGGATTATGATGTTAATGCAACAATTCTCAATGACTTGCATTAGGGTTTGTCACGTTCAGTTCTTTAATCATTCAATCTGTAATTAACTCAAATCATCAACTTTGTGTAACAGGTGGAGATTACTTGTCGCGGCCAAATAGTGAACCCTGCACTTCCTTTGTACAACTTGGCTGAGATTTGGCTACAGTCACAACCCCCACAAAGAGTGCAGGCAACAATTGGCACCTCGGCCAAAGATTTTGTTCTGGTTCTCAATTACAGCCAAAGAGCTCCGGCTTCATAGGATGCCCTCAATCAATTATTCTGCTACATCATAATTGATGGAGTTTTAGAATCTGCTTTTTTCTTGTTTTTTTTTTCCTTTTTGTTCAGTGTCTCTGTTTTATTTTCTTTTTCTTTCCCCCCCCCCCTTTTTTTGCTTGCGCTATTTAAAGCAATAAATATGAGCCAATAAGCTCCATTGTTGCTTGTAAGACTTTCTTGGATGTGATAATGTATTTATAGGTGAAATTTGTGTCATTGGAGAGCTTATACAGTTTTGATTATACCATTTCTGTTTCTTTGTTGCCCGTATTTGTTAATGTCACTTGATAATATTTGTATCTTTGTTAAATACTTTCAAACCTGTTTAAATACTTGGTTTGATATTGGCCCACTTTCTTGAATTAACATAATTTTCTATTTGTTAATGTTTCTACTATTTTAATTTGTTTAGTTGGAAAGTCATATCTGTTAGTAAACATATTTGTTTATCAAGTGATTATAAACAAGCTAAAATAAATTTATGTATATAAACAAACAAGATTATAAAATTGGACATGAAATTTTTGTCAGTAAACATATTTATCCATTGATAAATTTCAGACCAGCTAAAAGAAAAAATGAAAAAAAAATTATTTTCTTTTTCTTTCCCCCCCCCCCTTTTTTTGCTTGCGCTATTTAAAGCAATAAATATGAGCCAATAAGCTCCATTGTTGCTTGTAAGACTTTCTTGGATGTGATAATGTATTTATAGGTGAAATTTGTGTCATTGGAGAGCTTATACAGTTTTGATTATACCATTTCTGTTTCTTTGTTGCCCGTATTTGTTAATGTCACTTGATAATATTTGTATCTTTGTTAAATACTTTCAAACCTGTTTAAATACTTGGTTTGATATTGGCCCACTTTCTTGAATTAACATAATTTTCTATTTGTTAATGTTTCTACTATTTTAATTTGTTTAGTTGGAAAGTCATATCTGTTAGTAAACATATTTGTTTATCAAGTGATTATAAACAAGCTAAAATAAATTTATGTATATAAACAAACAAGATTATAAAATTGGACATGAAATTTTTGTCAGTAAACATATTTATCCATTGATAAATTTCAGACCAGCTAAAAGAAAAAATGAAAAAAAAATGGTTAGATTAGATGATGCTTTTACATGTGTGTATATTAATAAAACAAAGATTATTGATTTATAAGCAAATGACGCGTAAATGAAATCTTATAAAAAAAGAAAAAGAATAAAAAAAGATAATTGAATTATAAAGTTCCGACATGAATATAATGTTTTACAAAACCAAGTGAGGGTATATAAGTGAGAATTAGGGGAAACTATCAGGTATCTTACTGCTAATTAGCGACCGAAAAAGAAGAAAAAAAATTCACAAATATAGATCCGATCCCCTCGCCAGAACTCCAGACCGAGTCCAGCAACAAAAAACCTAGAAATCGAGAACTAAAAGCTCAAAAACTCCGAATCCGCGAATCCAGTAACGAGCGCTGGTCCGAAGACAATGCAGCAGGTAAATCCAAAACCCTAGCTCCGAAAGTTCAAAAAGCACCATTTTTCTCTTTCTCGATTCTTTTAATTACTAGAAAGAACCGTAGAAATTGATCACAAGCTTGTGTTTTCTGTGGTGACGGGTTGAAGGGGGACGGTTCAGAGACGCAGGTGACGTGGGAAGACCAACAGAACATCAACAAATTTGGGAGACTCAACAATCGATTCCATGAGCTTGAGGATGAGATCAAGGCCGCCAAAGTACGCTTTTTTCTGTTGTTTATATCGTCGATTATATGAATTTGTATCTAATTGGATGTTTAGGTTGCTATTTTGTTGGAGGGCTTCAACAACAAGCTGTAATTTTAGAGCTGTGGACTTGGATTAAACAGGCTTTCTCCCAATTATTTACTTCAAGTTTTGTGTCATCGACATTAGAAATGAATACCAGAGGACAAAGTATAACGAGATCAATGTATTTAGTATTCTGCTCCATCATCCAGTTCCTGATTCTGGATGGTGTACACAACTTCTTATGAATATATGAATATGAAGCTTGAAGGGATCTGGCTCGTGTGTGTGTGTCTATATATATATATATATATATATATATATATATATTATATATATATATATATATATATATATATATATATATATATATATATATATATTTATATGAGCAAGACTCCTATCACTTAAGTTGATGTCCACCAAAGTTCCTAGCCACAATTTATTAATATAAAACACCTTTTTATATAATACAAGATCCCTAGGCAATATGAGTGGTTAAAAACTTTGGTGGATACACTATTCCCTATCCACTTAAGTTGACACAAGTTTTCACCATATATATATATATATTATATAGAGAGAGAGAGAGAGAGAGGAGAGAAATGGGTATATGTTTGGTAGTTGGTACCATGCACAAATTTTGTGCTTGGTAGTGAGGTGATATATTCTTCATCCACTCATCCAATTCCCAACCCTCCCCAACCCATGTGAATGTGGGGCCCCGATTTCAATGAGTGGAGGGAATATGCCACCTCACTACCAAGCATACTCATTTTTCTCATACACGCACATGCGCGCGCACACGCACACCACACACACACACACATTATATTATAATATATATATATTATTTATATATATAATATAATTATATATATTAATATATATATATATATATATAATTATATATATTTAATTGTTAATATAATTTATATTATTTACTAATATTACTAATATATTAGATAACTATATAGTATAATAATAATAATATAATAACATACAATACTAATATTTAATATGTTGGTAATGTATTATATATTATATAGTTAAAGCAATATGATAATAATAATTATAAATATAAATATCATTAATACAAAAAACTCTAAATGATATATTAATAAATAATATAATATAATAATATAATAATACACTATACAATAAAGTAATATTTTATTATTTAGTTATTATAATATTATTTTTTTTAATAAAATAATCTAATAAACTAATAATTATACAATTTTATGTAATAGTAATTATATTTAATAATAAAAGTTACTATAATAATAATATAAAATAAATAGTATTATAAAGAACATATTATATATTAAATGTAACTTATATATATATATATATTATATATATATATATATATATATATATATATATATATATATATATATATATATATATATATATATATATATATATATCCTTCACTTTAGTTAATTTGTATTATAAAACTTTTGGGACACAAACGAACTTGCCCTACAGGATATGCATACACCTTTAACACCCTGGATAAGTTCTTGACTGTGAGCTGGAGATTGAATAGGGTTTATTCCATGGGGGCTTAACAAACCTATATTGGAGATGGATTGATGGAGCCATATGGAAGTTATCCATGGTGTTATCGTCATTAGCTTTCTCAATGTTTTAGAAAGAGCTAGGCGTTTCTAGGCGCCAAACAAGCGCTAGCGCCCAGGCGATTAGGCGGACGCTTAAGCACTCATAATAGCGGCTCATAGATATTTTTAACATCAAGAGAAGAAGGATTGTTTTTCAAAGATTCAATCATTATCCTTACTTTTTTGCTTGAGATAGACTTGCACATAAAGTTTTGATCTTCAGTACATTTAACCTCGGCTAATTCTTTCTTCAACCATTACTTGCTTAATCAAGCAATATACATACCTTTTCTAACATCGATATAGTCCGCGTAAGCAGTCCGTTCTCTCCTAGGCGCCTCCCAATACTTAGACGGGCACCCTAGGTATCGGTTAGGTTTTAAGGCGTGCTTAGCGCGGCTGAGACCGCTTTTTAAAGCAATGGCTCTTCTATATAAGGTATCTATCTTATATTTGAAGCATTTGGGTGGATACACTTGAATGAGAGTGGTTATCTCCCTCTTTCTTCTGATATACTCAGTGTTATCTTCGTGCCCCCAGCCGACCTGCATGTATTTATAGTTGAGGGAAGAATTAGAAAATTCCTGATTCAAAGCACACATGACACATAAATTTTTTGGACATATTAAACTTTGATGCTGTTCCTATGCCTTGTTGTCTCTTTTTTCTTCTTTGGATTTATTTATACACATTAAATTAGTTGGTAGTAGTAAAATCATAGAATTATTAGGTATGTTAACCTTTTCTTACTTTTAGGCTCTAGGCTTATTACTTAAATATCATTAACGACTATAAAATATACTAATCTTAAGAGCAAGAACGAGATTTATCCAGAGAAGTTTTTCTCCTTAGTAAAGGTACAGGTACCAATTTCTGGGGGATCATCTTTTTGCTATTTAGGCTCCTTAGTAGACTTCTTACTTTAGACATCATAAAGAAGCCTTAGAAATATACATCTTAAAGGGAAACATAAGAATTAACCAGAAGTTTACTCCTTGGGCCTTATAAAATCAGATTCTACAGTCATATTGTAAGCATCAGCATATTTGTTAATAAATTATAGAACCTGCATATTTCCTCTGTTAATTTTCAGTTTAGGTGAAATTTACTTCATTAGTTGATATGTATATTATCACGTCGTCGGTATTGTTTTTAATCTCTTTGGCAACTTTCTTCAGGACTATAGGCTTATCATGCCTTTAGCATTGCCTGAGTTAAAAATTGCTTATGAGTTATGCATGACTTTTTATTTGATATCTTAGATGTGATGAGCGCTTTCTGATTTATAAGAAAGAGGTTCATACTAAGAATTCAGCCTGTATAAAAAATGAAATTAAAAAAATAATAGGATTTATAACATGGTGATATCTTAATTTCATTAGTTAGAAATCCTATTCTTACAATGGATTGAACTATATATTTATCTGCTTAAAAAATCTACTACAAGTTATAAACAGTTCAGATAAGATACAGATACTTTTTTGGATCTTAGAGCCTCAAACCACCTGTCGAACCCTTCCTTTTTTTCTTTTAGTGTAAGGATAGCCACTTAATCTTATTGAATTTTAGTTCAAATCTTTCACAAAAAGTAATAATAAATCTGCAGAACCTTCTTCTCAGTATTATTTTTATGTCGATTTTATATTTTTTCATATCACTCCTTTCACGTTATCTAAAGTTAACCACATAGAGATATGTCACAAGCCGAGCTAAAGAAGCTTAAGTTGATGTCCACCAAAGTTCCTAGCCACACATTTATTAATATAAAACACCTTTTTATATAATACAAGGATCCCTAGGCAATATGAGTGGTTAAAAACTTTGGTGGATACACTATTCCCTATCCACTTAAGTTGACACAAGTTTTCACCATATATATATATATATATATATAGAGAGAGAGAGAGAGAGAGAGAGAAATGGGTATGTTTGGTAGTTGGTACCATGCACAAATTTTGTGCTTGGTAGTGAGGTGTATTATTCTCATCCACTCATTCCAATTCCCAACCACTCCCCAACCCATGTGAATGTGGGCCCCGATTTCAATGAGTGGAGGGGAATATGCCACCTCACTACCAAGCATACTCATTTTTCTCATACACGTCACAGTGCGGCGGCGCGCTACTAGCACACTACACAACACACACACATATATATATATATATATATATATATTATATATATATATAATATATTATATATATATATAATATATTTAAATATATATATATTATATATATTTTAATTAGTTAATATAATTTATATTATTTACTAAATATTACTAATATATTAGATTAACTATATAGTATAATAATAATAATATAATAACATACAAATAATAATATTATATGTTGGAATGTATTATATATTAATAAGTTAAAGCAATATGATAATATAATAATTATAAATAAATATTATTAATACAAAAAACTCTAAATGATATATTAATAAATAATAATAATATAATAATATAATATATACACTATACAATAAAGTAAATATTTTATTATTTAGTTATTATAATATTATTTGTTTTATAATAAATAATATCTAATAAACTAATAATTATACAATTTTATGTAATAGTAATATATATTTAATAATAAAAGTTACTATAATAATAATATAATAATAAATAGTATTATAAAGAACATATTATATATTAAATGTAAATTATATATATATATATATATTATATATATATATATATTATAATATATATATATATATATATATATATTATATATATATATATATATATATATCTTCCACTTTAGTTAATTTGTATGATAAAACTTTTGGCACACAAACGAACTTGCCCTACAGGATATGCATACACCTTGATACACCCTGGATAAGTTCTTGACTGTGAGCTGGAGATTGAATAGGGTTTATTCCATGGGGGCTTAACAAACCTATATTGGAGATGGATTTGGATTTGGAGCCATATGGAAGTTATCCATGGTGTTATCGTCATTAGCTTTTCTCAATGTTTTAGAAAGAGCTAGGCGTTTCTAGGCGCCAAACCAAGCGCCTAGCGCCCAGGCGATTAGGCGGACGCTTAAGCAGCTCATATAAGCGGCTCATAGATATTTTTAACATCAAGAGAAGAAGGATTGTTTTCAAAGATTCAAATCATATCCTTACTATTTTGCTTGAGATAGACTTGCACATAAAGTTTTGATCTTCAGTACATTTTAACCTGGCTAATTCTCTTCAACCATTACTATGCTTAATCAAGCAATATACATACCTCTTTCTAACATCGTATAGTCCGCGTAAGCAGTCCGTTCTCTCCTAGGCGCTCCCAATACTTAGACGGGCACCCTAGGTATCGGTTAGGTTTAAGCGGCTGCTTAGGCGGGCACTCCGAGACCGCTTTTTAAAGCAATGGCTCTTCTATTAGAGGTATCTATCTTATATTTGAAGCATTTGGGTGGATACACCTTGAATGAGAGTGGTTATCTCCCTCTTTCTTCCTGATCAAAATACTCAGTGTTATCTTCGTGCCCCCAGCCGACCTGCATGTATTTATAGTTGAGGGAAAGAATTAGAAAATTCCTGATTCAAAGCACACATGACACATAAATTTTTTGGACATATAAAAACTTTGATGCTGTTCCTATGCCTTGTTGTCTCTTTTTTTCTTCTTTGGATTTATTTATACACATAAAATTAGTTGGTAGTAGTAAAATCATAGAATTATTAGGTATGTTAACCTTTTCTTACTTTTAGGCTCTAGGCTTATTACTTAGATATCATTAACGACCTTATAAAATATACTAATCTTAAAGAGCAAGAACGAGATTTATCCAGAGAAGTTTTTCTCCTTAGTAAAGGTACAGGTACCAATTTCTGGGGGATCATCTTTTTGCTATTTTAGGCTCCTTAGTAGACTTTCTTACTTAGACATCATAAAGAAGCCTTAGAAATATACTCATCTTAAAGGGAAACATAAGAATTAACCAGAAAGTTTACTCCTTGGGCCCTTATAAAATCAGATTCTACAGTCATATTGTAAGCATCAGCATATTTGTTAATAAATTATAGAACCTGCATATTTCCTCTGTTAATTTTCAGTTTAGGTGAAATTTATCTTCATTCAGGGGCAAGTATGATTCCGGAATGTATAGTTATCACGTCGTCCGGTATTGTTTTAAATCTCTTTGGCAACTTTCTTCAAGGACTATAGGCTTATCATGCTCTTTAGCATTGCCTGAGTTACAACCAATTGCTTATGAGTTATGCATGACTTTTTTATTTGATATCTTAGGAGTATGATGAGCCTCTTCTGATTTATAAGAAAAGAGGTTCATACTAAGAATTCAGCCTGTATAAAAAATTGAAAATTAAAAAAATAATAGGATTTATAACATGGTGATATCTTAATTTCATTAGTTAGAAAATCCTATTCTTACAATGGATTGAACTATAATTTATTCTGCTTAAAAAATCTACTACAAGTTATAAACAGTTCAGATAAGATACAGATACTTTTTTGGATCTTAGAGCCTCAAACCACCTGTCGAACCCTTCCTTTTTTTTCTTTTAGTTGTAAGGATAGCCACTTAATCTTATTGAATTTTAGTTCAAATCTTTCACCAAAAAGTAATAATAAATCTGCAGAACCCTTCTTCTCAAGTATTATTTTTATGTCGATTTTAATATTTTTCATATCACTCCTTTCACGTTATCTAAAAGTTAACCACATAGAGATATGTCACAAGCCGGCTAAAAGAAGATTAAAAATCATGCCTTCAATCAAATAATATACACAATTAAAGATTTAAGTAGTGGAAACAATCAATTAGTAAAAACTTAATGTGATCATCAATCTCAGTCATCAAAATACTTATTTTTTGTAGATAGTCCCATTTCCTATCTAGATAGGAAAAACTTATGTTGCTTCAGAATGATTAATGCATGAACTGTTGTTTCAGAGTGATGAATGCACGAACAAACTAACTTTGGATACAACAATCGTATTAATAGGTTGTGTAGGAAACATGAAGACTCATCCAGTTAAGTAAGTGAATTTCAAAAGCGTGCCAGACAAGCTCTCCAAAAATTTACTGTGATTATTTTGAAGGAGGACTTGGGGACGAATTTACCTTGAGGAAGGACAAAGCATTTCAAAATTTCTATAATGCCTTCTTCTCATTATACTATGATATATATATGTATATATAGAGCAAAACTTGTGTCAACTTAAGTGGATAGCAAAAAGTTATCCACCAAACTTTTTAGTCACTCATATTGCCTAGGGATCATTGCATGATATGAAAATATTTTTTATATTAATAAATGAGTGGCTATGAAGTTTGGTGGACATCAAATTAAGTTGATAGGAGTTTCTCTCTCTTTCTTTCTCTCTCTCTCTCTCTCTCTCTCTCTCTCTATATATATATATATATTCAATTTCTAGAAATTATAGGAAATGTTTTCCACTTAAAATATGATTTCCTTGTATTTCTTAAAAAATTTATAGGAAAAGTTTTGAGAAATTAAAAAGTACTAATTTTTTTGTTTTTTGTACTTTGCTTGTTTGGTTCAAAACAAGAAAATAGCTCATAACTTTATAGAAACTTTGCTTGTTTGGTTCAAAACAAGAAAATAGCTCATAACTTTATAGAAAATAACAAGATTTGGTAGATTTTTAATTAAATATGGTATGTGTCAGATTTCTGGTGATTTCCTCTTATTTTGAGAGGAAATTGCTTTTTGTAAAATTTGGTTTTGATATTTTATAGAAAATATTTCTGTAAATTTTTTGTTGAACCAAACACAATTTACAGAAATTTCTGAAAAAACTTTTAATTACAAATTTACCATTGTCAGATGTTTTGAAAAAAGTTTTCTCAAAAAGTGTGCAACCAAACAGCCCCTAAGGATGCACCTTGAAAATTAGATTATACGCAATCAATTTACTTGATCCACTCCGTTCATTTTGATCTATATGATTTGGATATCATGTAAACAAAAAATTAGGTATATTTGATTGTTTTTACTAATGCATCAAGTGATAGTAAAATTAACGGTTTATAACAACACAACAAAAAAGACAATGAAAAATATGTGTTAGAAATATTCACATATCATGATTTTAATTTTGTAGATATTTTAAGACATTTAGATCATGATGAATGGAGCGGATCGTCCATTAAAGTAGCCCAATTCATACATTGAGAGATGCATCCTTAGATGTACCCTAAGGAGCCTCCTTAGGTACATATTACCCATATATATATATATATTATGTCAACTTAAGTGGACCATCCACCAAACTTTCTATCCATTGATGATACTTAGGGATCCATACAAGATATGAAGAGACTTTATATCATACTCCATTTAAAAGCAGGAGTTCAGAAAAATCTTTTAGTACACAAAAATACCCTTAAAATTCAAATATTAATCCATTAAGTAAGAGTAAGTTGATAAATTGATGAATTCTTATTGGATATACATAGTATGAAGATAAGGATATAGTTTAAATTGAAATGTTGAAATGTAAACCTGAAAGAAAGAGCAGCTTAGGTAAATTAGACGATTTATTAAATATTAAATTTACCCCTCTCGCTCTTATATGTGATCAATGATCAAACTATAAACAATTATTCACGTGCTACATGATTAATAATACCAAACTGAGACAATTATTCACATGATATATGATTAATAATTACATACAACATGGCGATCTCTCACAGATTAAAATTCAAGTAGTTCACGGTACGCTTAGATTAATTAGACGATTTATTAAATACCAAATTTACCCCCTCGCTCTTATATGTGATCAATGATCAAACTGTAAACAATTATTCACGTGCTATATGATTAAAAATATCAATCTGCAGACAATTATTCATATGCTATATGATTAATAATTACACACAAAATGACGATCTCTCAGCGACTAAAATTGAAGTAGTTCAAAGTACTGCACAATTAGTTTCAAAATTTAATCATACTATTATTATTTAAATAGAACTCTATTTATTATTGTTATCCTCTTACATGCAACACCATATACCAATATATATAAGCCACCAAGAAATTATAATAATTTTTATACCATTTTTATCTCCTTCTACATGTGTGTGCCTTTGTTATTAGATTAGATTAGATTATTTTAAAACAATTAATTATATTGTATATTTGATGTTTTTTAGATCAAGAAATTACAATAATTTTCATCGTACTTTTATCTCATTCAACAAGTATGTATCTTTGTTATTTTCTTCTTATTAGAATAGATTATTTGTTTAAGACTTATGAATTATAAAATTACAACTTTTTTCACAGTACTGTCATCTATTTTCTTCCTATTAAATTAGATTAGATTATTTTAAAGTAATTAATTATATTGTATGTTTGATTTCTTTTCAAATCACAAAGTGCAATTATACTATTAATATATAAATAGATATTGTTTGTATTAAAGTCAAAGAGAATCTCACACGTATTTTTGATCTCAATGCCAATTATAATACTTATATATGAGTTTTGGTTAAAATAAATTTCACGTATGGGGTTAACTTATATGATCATACTTTAATCGGATTAGATAATTTAACATTTTTCTTTACATCCAAACTCTTCCACAAAACCAAGAGATTTTCAAAATTAATCTTGGGGGTTGCTTGCATTAAAAAATTATGTTAAAGGGTCAATACAATCTGTTTTATAGTTTAAGATTGTCAACACATTTTGTCTCTTATCCATATCAATTATGAGTAATAATATAATTTATTTGATCCAAGTATATCCTAATATATTTATGGATTCTTATCTTGTCTTTTGCTCTTTATCATGCACAAACCTAGCAATTCTTATTCAATTCCTTCTTTTTTCTTTTGTCTCTTGACATTGTCTTTTATTCTTCATTATGTACAAACTTTCTATCCACTCATATATGAACTTTCTAACCACTCATATATAACAAGAAAAAAAATCAGTAAAAACATAAGAAGGCATTACAGAATTCTTTGGAAAGCTTTTATGTTCTCCTTCAAGGTAAATTCCTGTCTGTGTTCGTTATTCTGAAGCAAACAGTAAGTTTTTCCTGTCTAGATAGGAAATGGGACTATCTGCAGGATTAGGTACTGTACCATTTACTTATTATTTAGTGCGTTTCTATGAAGAGTCCTAGTGCATCAGTTTTTAGCTTGGATCCGCAGGTTTCAACCAAGAGTCATAACATGTAAGAAATATAGATATGTCAACCAGAATGCGCTAGTTAGCAACCCCTGGAGGTGTTAATCCATGTTAGAGATTTATAAATTGGGTTTTCAGGATTTTGGCCCTGCAAATCATTGGTAGTTTGACATAGGTCCCTGAATGTTGATAGCTCGAAATAAGTACCCTAAAACCTTTAAGTTACATCAAACAAGTCTTATAGTTTGCCAACAGACTCAGGTTAATTCAAGTCACTGCAGGACTACCGACTAGTCATCACAAACATTGTGTTTTAATGAATAAAGTTATTGAACTAAAAAACTTTTTTTACTGAAACACTTGAGATTCCAATCGACTGGTGGAGGCATGTTTGCCGCTTTATGCTCGAACTTTCTTATTGATTAATTCTGTTGATGTATCTCGCTCAAAAATGAGGCTAGTTAGAGTAAAATTGATGTCAAAAAGATAGGTTTAGCTCCCTCATCATCCTTTCAACTAAATTTTAGGTCTTTTACATAAGGATTCTTAAATTAGTATTGAATCTTGTCGAATTTCCTTTTTCTTTGTTTTCTTCATACGCAAAAAGCTGCCTGGCATGGTTTAACTTTATTAAGACAAGAATTATAACAAAGTGTCATCATGGTTGGTGGTTTACACTCTTAGAGTTCTTACCCTTCCTTCATTGTTCCTTTGAAGATTAAATCACACCAATATTTACAAGCCCTGCCCCTTCTATGTATAGGTTTTGCATCAGGTTGAGTCAAGCTGACATGATTATCAACAGTCTGGATGCGTGTTTGAAGGATTTACCATTTATTATTAGATGAACTGATAATGACCAAATCTAATTAAATCGAACCACTCTTCTTCGAAGCCCCATCTTTCAATGATTAAATTGCCTGAATTTAATGCATGTGCTAGAAAGTTACGGAAGAAGTGGGCGATGGACTATAATTATTATATTTTAAACTTCAAACTTAGTATAATGTTCCTTATTATCATATCAAATGTCAGTTCTTAAACAGCCATAACTTCAGATGCAAAAAAAAAAGAAAAAAGAAAAAAGAAAAGAAAAAAGTCACAACCATGAATTTTGCACCACAGACAATGCTATTCTTTTACATTATCCAAAAACATGAAAATTACATTATAAACTCATTCTTGATCCTTAATTGCCCTTGTGCTGCTGCAGGAATTAAATGAAAGCTTGGAGGATGCGGGGAACGAGCTTATCCTCTCTGACGAGGATGTGGTCAGATTCCAAATAGGTGAAGTCTTCACTCACATGCCAAGGGAAGATGTTGAGGAGCGGTTAGAAAAGATGAAAGAGGAAGCTAGCAAGGATCTTGAGAAACTGGAGGAAGAGAAGGAATCATTGGTTGCTCAAATGGCGGAGCTGAAGAAGATCCTTTATGGGAAGTTTAAGGACTCCATCAATTTAGAGGAGGATTGATTCAAGTCTGTTGCATCGCCCCATTTCTAGTCGTTGGAGTTCTTGACTTACTCCTGTATGGCTTGATACTTTTGTGGCATTTTGATTGTTTGTTTATGTTTGATTAGCTATGGTGTTTGTGCAAATTTGAAAGTGAAAGTTCTAGTATTTTTATGATTCTGTTTTTGCTAGTATGCAATATATGCTAGATTCCTTGAGTACCTGCCTGCAAAGTGAGCTTTGTTTCACGTATCGTCGAAAATTTGTTTGTATAGTCTTCATGAATTATGGTCCCCGAGCTCAACGAACCTGATGATGCGCAGCATTCTATAGTTTAAAGGTTCACTTATTGCTGATATATCTCGTCGTTTTTATGGCTTCGAACACCACTGCCTAGGTTAGCGCTCGTCTACATTTTTGCAGTCACCAGTTTGTGTTGCTTGTTATTCAGGCAATCACAGGATGTATCGATTTTAACACTGTAACGTCTTTTGGTCGAAGACGTGTGTGCTAGGCTGAATTATGTTCTATCGGCTAAAAGTTTCACACGAATACAAAGAAGGCAATGGAGCTCGTAATTTCGCAGTAAAGTTTGCTACGATATAATGGGAAATCTTTTTTATCCATAGACGAGACAACGGGAGAGGTCTATGAGATTTTGTTATAACTATTCTCTAGGAGTCTGGTATCTGCATTCTAAAGTTAACAAACCCGAAAAATGAAATTAACAACAACAACGACAATATTTTGAGTTACTATAAGAAAGGTCCCAAGTTTAGTTTTGGAAACAAACCAAAAGTTCTGGCGTCTAGATACCACTTATCGCGAGCTATTCAAAGATCAATCCGGACGGTTGTGAGGTTTCAATATGACTCTGTGATTCTTTTCTAGAGTGGGTCATGTGTAAAAAAGAAAAAGAAAAAGGAGCATTGTTTTCTCTCGGGGAGAATTTGATTTCATTCTTCGACGCTATCTGCATTAAATAGTTGTATTCTATTTACGATTCCACGTTGCTCATTTTCTGCATTTCTATATCAAGGAATTTTTTTTTTGGTGAAGGCATAATCTTTGCTAATGAGCTGTTAGCCTGTTACTTCGGTGAGCTATTTTGGTCGAAATTTTGGCAAGCAACCAAACTCAAAACAGTAGCATTACTCCACTCCAGCAATTCCGAAAAAGGACTTGGCGCCACCTCACCTCTCAAGGTATCTCCTATTGAACCTCCATGCATCTTTTCCCCCAAAATAAATACGTAGCACTTTAAATATGGCTAAATTTGTCGTAATTGTATTTAGATCCTCTCCAAGTATTCATCTTCTGTTGTTTTAAAGAAGGAAGAAAAAAAAAACTTTATTTACTAGATACTGATTTGTTTTAAAAAAAAAAATTTGATCTGCGGCAAGAAAGCAAATTGAAAATTGGGCTGCTGATATCATGTGATTCTGCACAAGCTTGCACATCTCGCATTGCAAGTGTTTGTCGAATTGCCAATGAAACAGGAACCCCTATGGCTGCTTACAAAAAACTCGTCTTCGGCTCTTTTTCCGATCTCAATCGTGTCATTTTGAGAACAATTCACATATCAAAATGCTCAGCATCTACTCTATCTAGATTCAATAGCACAAGGGAAAATGATGGCTTTTGGTTGCGAAGATTAGACCATAAAGACTGGCTTGCACCCAATGAAGTCCTCAAAATTTTCATGCATTTGAGAGACCCTCAACTTATCATAGGTGCATTCGATAAAGCCTCAGCTCGTATTGATTACAAACCCAGCGAGGCTCTATACAGTTTACTCATCGACAAACTTGCCCGTGCAAAAAAATTCGACGCCATCGAGCCTCTACTAGAAAAGGCAAAGCAAGAGAAATGCAGGCTTTCTGATGATTTCTTCCATCAGGTAATCAAAATTTACGGGCATGTAGCGGCCAATCTAGAACAAGCCATCAGAACACTTCAAAGAATGCCAGAGTTCCATTGTTGGCCGACAATTAAAACCTTCAATTGTGTTCTTAATATGCTTGTGAATAATAAACAGTTTGATACTGTACATGAGGTTTTCTTGAGCGCTCCTAAGTTGGGTATTGCTTTAGATACCTGCTGCTTTAACATTCTCATCAAGGGTTTGTGCAATTGGAATAAGCTCGATGCTGCATTTTTGTTGCTCGATGAGATTTCAAAGCACAAGCGTCGACCGAATGTTACTACTTATTCGACGTTGATGCATTCATTATGTAAACATGGGAGAGTTGATGAAGCATTTGAGTTATGCGACAGAATGGAAAGAGAGAAATGTTATCCTGACACAGTAATGTTTAATGTTTTGATTTCGGGTCTTTGCAAGCAAAGGAGGGTTAGAGAGGGGATCGAGCTCTTAAAGGGAATGAAGCTTAAGGGATGTTATCCGAACTCTGGGAGCTATCAAGCGCTTGTTTATGGTTTGGTTGAATCGAAAATGTTTGCAGAGGCTAAAGATATTATGTTTGTGATGGTCTCTGAAGGCTTTTGCCCGAGTTTTTTGTCGTATAAATTGGCTATTGAGGGTTTTTGTAGTGAGAAGCTTCTAGAAGATGTTGATATGGTTTTGAAGCAGATGGTGATGCAGGGGTTTGTTCCAAGGATGGGAACATGGAAGAAGGTTGTTCAATGCTTGTTTCACGAGATGGAGTGCTCTTATTCTCTGAGTTCACATATTGATGAACTAATTGTGTCTTTAGATTAGAATCTCAATAAAAGAGACTTGGATCAGCGTTCGATTTGGTTTTTTACTTGATTCTTATTTATGTAGAATCACCTTTAAAAAGTTTTGTCTCGTGTCCTGTATTCTTGTTAGATTTGAGGCTATATAACCCATGACGCACCTCTAAAGCTAAAGAGCATTTGTCACAAATCGTGCCATTTGTTGTTGGTGTTGTGTTTTTTTTTTTAAACGCTATTTAAGAGGAACCATGATCATTGATAGTAATTGGATTAATGCATCCTGTTGTTGGAGAACTTCCACCTGCAGTAACAAACATCTCTTTATGAGTATTTTAATTTGTAGTGGTATTCTCATATAGATATTTATCCATAGTTTATTTTATTTTTACACTGTAAGAAAATCTCATAACCTGCATCAGATATCGAACTTCTCAATAACTCAACCACCATCATACTACCCTGCCCTAGTTTTCCTAATTTACCTCCGTACTCCACCGCTGCTCCTTCTCTAGTTTTCCTTAAACAACACACGGTAGCTGAAGAAACTAGGAAATAATGGACGCTACTTGCTTTCTTTATTTTGATCAATTTGATTTTATCTTCTTCTTTCTTCCCCCACCTCCCTCTTGCTTTTTGGCACTTTACTGGTCTACCTACTATTTCAATCTATCACTTTTTTTTTTTATTCTTTTTTAGTGAGAGACTGATTAGATCTATCATAGTTCATTCTTGTCTATCATGTCACGGTGTATCATCATTGTTCATAGTGGACGGTGAAATACATTATTCATTCTTTCTTAGTTTTTTTTTTTTTGCCCTCGATCAGAAAACTATCTATTAATTAATACAGATGGTTGAGATTCTCTCCTAGCATGAAATAAGAGCTAAAGCAAATTAAAAAAAAACGATTCTTATGATTTTCTTCATCCTGGATTGCACCAAAGCTGTCCGTTATTTTTCAAAACGATTGGATTTATCTCATCAAAGACCATCCCCTAATTTCTTGCATCAACTCGCACACGAAAAACACAGATCAGAATAGCTTTCCTCACAAACCAACAGACAAAGAAAGACTTTTTTGGCTTAAAAAAAAAAGCTAACGTAGCAAGAAAACTATAAAGAGCACGAAAATGTCAAACATCCTTGACTCCTTGAGTTCGTAAACCGCAAAAAAAAAAAAAAAATCCCTTAATAAGTCCAAGTGAAGGGAATTAATTGCTTCTGTCACACTTAATAGGTCTATATAGACCCTAATCTATACACAAATATTCTTATGCTAAAGTGCCTTACCTTCGGAATTGATCCAATTCTCGACTTGTCCTCTTATCATTTTTAGAAAGCGACCAAGGAATTGATTTGGTTTTGTTTTCGCTAATAACATCAACATTAATTCGGCCATGGACTTTCTAATGTCAATAGAAGAATATTAGGGTGTCATCTTAATGACATCGTGTCGCTCTCTCAGAAATAAATTAATTTGTATTAGATAATAGAGCATATAAAACCTTACAGAATAATTTGCATGTGACGCTACACCTACTGCAGTGCTAGTACTTTGGAGTTACAATGTGGACTGTGTATACATGGTACTCTATGAACGAGCGGGGGTGTACAATTTTTATTAAATATTTGAAAGATTCCAAAATTTTGAGTTACTTCGTTTGACGATTAACTTGTTAATTAATTAGGAAAACTAATATTGAAACTACTTAATTGCCAAATGAAAACTTACGCATAAAAATGAATAAGATACTTGAAAAATATTTAAATCCTCGGTTAAAAAAATTAAAAAACAAAAACTTAGTCAGCTCAGCTGTTTGGTGAATTATTAACTCATGAAAATCTAGTCTTTTAATTCATGTGGACGTTTTGCCTTTTTTTTTTTTGCTACATTGCTCGGATCGCATAGATAGAATATTAGTGATTGTTGATTTATAGATTACATCAATTTATAATTGATAATGAATAATGTATCATGCATGTTCTTCTTTCTCTGTGATTATCTATAGAATGGGAGGACTTTTTTCAGATTTGAATTTCCCACAAAAATAGACATGATTGTTCGATGGACTCCAAGCCGTCCAAATTGAGTAAAATGAACTGTTTTTTATGCAAATATTCCTACTGATTACTCAATTGCACCTTTAACAGGTATAAGAAAAAAGATTGGTATTCAAGACACAAAAAAAATATCTCCTCTTTTTTTCAAAACAAAATAAGTCAATTTCATCAGGATTTTGGACTAGGCACCCAAATCGAGTGACGTTGAAGAAATTGTTGAGCCTTATTTAAGATAGATTCAAGTCAAACCCTATTTCTATCCGTAGCCGCACAAACCTAGCTTGAACAAACAATATGGTCCCATTTTGTCTTGTCCATAGCTTACCCTTGAATTTATTCAAACCCATACACCTAAGCCTCTACCACATTTAATTGGGATTAGGATGATTGAAATATTTTTTTTTAATTTCAATTAGTATGGAATAAATGTGTCATTTTCTATGAGCTTTTGCTTCTAAAATGTGCTGTTTGGAATCAATGATCCAATTTTTGGGTGCTCAATGTGCATATTTGTTTATGTACCTTGTGATTCCAAAGCTTATTAGTTATTTGGAAAGCAAGCAAACTGGATGAAATATTCAATGCTACTAAAGTATTTGATTCTTTTGTTTCCTTCGGAAGGAACAAGAGAAGCAAAAAAGAGAGAGAATATCCATACACCTATCAAAAGTGTATTGCCTCTCACACTAACCTCCTTGAAAAGATTGCATCGTTATTGTTATTATTGATTCTTGATCTTCTATTAGAAGCAATTTGCCATAAGTTAGCTTTTTCTGATCTTAGTGGGTGTTAGTCAATTGGGACATTTTCATGCAAAAAATGAGATAATTGGTAAAGTGGAATAATTTTTCGCTAGCAGGATATTTCAGTGGGATAAATAGGAACAATTTTGTAAAGCAGGATATTTTGATAAAATAACGTGTGATAATTTTTTATAACCATAAAATATATATTTATGCATTTTGAAGATATAAATATTATTTATGTATTTTAAACTTACTATTATTGATTGATAATTGCTTACAAGAATGTTCTTTACTATTAAATAATTTTTGGTTAGACTATAAGATATTAACAATTATTATTATAATGATAGTCTAATAATGATGATAACCATAATAGAAAAGAAGTAAAGAAAAAAAAATATAAAAAATAAAAAATAAAAAAAACAAAATAAATATGAGTTCTAGTTTTTTACCTCCTAGTTCTAAGCTAAAACTTGGAATAATTTGAGCGATTACAACTCTCATTTTTGTATAGAAAAATAAAAAAGTAGAATAATTTTGTACCATTATCCCAATTCTAGTTTTGTTAGAGTCCTACTTGACTAACACTATAAAATTTTGTTTTAGTTTTAGTTCTATTTGACTAACACCTTAAAAATTTATCTCACATATTATCTCAGTTCCAATTTTAAGTTCTAGGTGACAGAGACTATTTGCAGAGATGTTCTCGTGACCAATTTACTCAAAAGAAACTGAAAACCAAACAACTTTCTTCGAAAATTCATTTATTATGTAGTGCAAATTCTATCAGAACATCCTCTCAAGATAACCTACACCATTCAAGAGCGCTAGGGGTTAGTTTAGGAATTTTAATCATTCTATCCATGCGCGAACTACTCCATTCTTATAGAAATGTTTAAGATCCTTTATTCATTGCTATGTTGCTATGTTGCTATGTAGCAATGTTTTAAACCAATTTACTCATTAGACACAAGTTTTGGAGAATCTCAACTGAACTCTCATTATATACTAAAATGTCTGAACTGACCTTAATTGGTGAATATAGAGAGAGATGCAAAAACTTCTTTTATTTATATCTTTAAAACCACCAAATAATTTCTCCGCAATAACAAGCACCAGTAACTTCGCTTAGGGTCTGTTTGGATGGACATAACTATTAGAAGTAAGAAGTGGATCAAAGACGTAACTTCCTTAATTATGAAGTAGAAAGTAGCGGAAGTAGTACTTGTTTTGTTTGTTTCATATATTTTTAGAAGTAGCGGAAATAATACTTCATTATCTTCTTTTATTTATTTGTTTGTTTGTATAGAAATTAGATATAGTATTTAAGATCATCTGCCCTTGGTAAATCTCTAATTTAAGTGGACCTCACTTTTTATCCACTTCCCCTCTACTTCTGAGCTTTTAAGGGAGGAAAAAAATTTAGGAAGTAGGAGTGCCACATAGACGTCACATCTGTATTTATGGAAGTAGCTGAAGTAGTCTTTTCGGAGAAACAAACATAATTTTTTACTTGAAGTAGAAGAAACTTCATCTACTTCAGTTACTTATTTGCTACTTTCGTGCAAACAAATAGGCCCTTAAAACGCCCCCGACGCAAAATCATGCCCTTTTTTATTTGAGAATGAGGTGTCACATTCTTTCCTTGTCTTAAAAGAGTCACTGGCATACGCTTTAAATAGCTAATCTCAACACGGCGGTGGTGGTTAAATAATAATCAACAGTAATACAGGATTATAATGCAAAAACACCAATAAAATCTTCCTCCTTGTCACCCCACCTCAGCAGCCATTTATGTGGGTCCCACCCTACATCTAATTTATTCACTGTTCAGCTCTTTATCAGTTTATCTCATTCTTTTTGCAGCCTTTGCTGTTCAAAATTGTTTTATTGACTTAAATGAAATTACGGAAATATAAAAGGGCAAAAAAATACTGTGAGTAGCATCAAAAGGGACAGGGAGGGGGGCTCATAATGACATTGAAATATTCGCTGATGAAAAAGCGAAGGAAAATGTGGATGTCATGATTTGACGCTAATTGACAACTAATTCCTCGCAACGTAATCGTCAACCTCACAGTACTTTTTTTGGCCTACATTTTAATCCGTAATCACGGATGATTGCTCTCGCATCTCTATGCAATTGGTTTTGCAACCCGGATCCGAATTGTGACCCGACCCGTTTTGCATCTGACTTGAAGTCCACCCACGTAGCTGTTTTCTCCCCCAAAATGTTTTTGGCCTACATTTTAATCCGTAATCACGGATGATTGCTCTCGCATCTCTATGCAATTGGTTTTGCAACCCGGATCCGAATTGTGACCCGACCCGTTTTGCATCTGACTTGAAGTCCACCCACGTAGCTGTTTTCTCCCCCAAAATG
>NC_033796.1:12787487-12791649 GCF_001876935.1 Asparagus officinalis
ATATATATATATATATATATATATATATATGAGAAATATGGGTATGCTTGGTACCAAGCATAAATTTGGTGCTTGGTAGTGATGTGTCACATCCTCATCCACTCATTACCCATATGAATGTGGTCCCACATTTGAATGAATGGAGGGAGATGTGACATCTCACTACCAGCATATACTTTTTGTGCTTGGGTACCAAGCATTACCCTTTCCTCTATATATATATATATATATATATATATATATATATATACTATATATATATATAATATATATATATAATATATTATATATATATATATATATATAGGGAGAGGTTCAAATACAAACCTCACTATCCTAAAAACTAAAACCTCTCCTGCTCACATTGGATCTAGATTCATCCAATGCTGAGATTAAAGCTGCATAAGGGTAATAAGGTAAATAAACAGACCACTAAAGAGAGGTAATTATGCTACTCACTTTCCAAAAGCTTGAACCACTAAAAACCAAACTCTCACGTTCTCCTCTCTCTCTCTCTCTCCCATTTCCCAAAAGCTTGAACCAGCCCTCTCTCTCTTCTCTCTCTCACCATCAAACAACCCAGATCCGAGCTCCTCCACTCCCTGCCACCTCGCCATCATCCACCTCCGACGACGCCAACGCCGAACCGCGTAGATCCGCTTCGTCAACCCTCAAGGTTCGCTCACTCTCTCTCTGTCTTCAACATCTTGTAAAAGGTGAAATAGTTCACCTTTTAGTCTGAAAAGTTTTTTGTTTTTTGAAACCAGTTGAAAACGAACGAAGACACGCATAAGTGAATCTAGATTCACTGCAGTGAATCTCGATTCACTGCAGTGATCTAGATATACAGTATGTGAGTTGTTTGTTTTTTACCATAAAAAGCATAATTTTTGCTGTAAAAGGTGAATCTTTTCAGGTTTAAAATTTATAGCTTGTTTTTACCATAAGTTTCTTATTCTTCAATATAATCCAGATTCACTGGAGTGAATCCAGATTCACTGGAGTGAATCAGATTCACTGGAGTGAATCCAGATTCACTCCAGCCGAAAGGCTTGGATGGTTAGGATGGTTTTAATGAATTGTTGAAGAATAAATGCATGTGCTGTAATTTGAGAAATAAACGCATGAGTGAATCTAGATTCACTGCAGTGAATCCAGATTCAGTTATGTGAGGTGTTTGTTTTTTACCATAAAAATCGTAATTTTTTACTGTAAAATGTGAAATCTTATCATGGTTAAAATTTTATAGCTTGTTTTTACCATAAGTTTCTTATTCCTTTTTTTTTTATTTTTGCAACAATTTGTTATTGTTTTGATAACGAGTTTCAGTTCACTAAATCTGGATTCAATTTAGTGAATAAGATTCACTCCATGATCGAGCTTCAATATAATCCAGAATTCAATGGAGTGAATCCAGATTCATGTGAGTGAATCCAGATTCACTCCAGCGAAAGCTTGGAGGGAGGAGCTCGGATCTGGTTGTTTGAGGTGGCGGAAGGAGATGGAGAGGAGGTTGACGGCGCGTCGGGTCTGAGGGAGCGTCTTCGGTTCGTCAGAGCGGCTTCGGTTCGTCGGAGGGAGCGTCAGGGCAGTGGAGTTGGAGGAGCTCGTGAGGAATTAGTGGTGTTTGTGGTGTGAGAGAGAGGAGAGAGAGGGGGCTGGTTCAAGCTTTTGGAAATGGAGGAGAGAGAGAGAGAGGAGAACGTGAGAGAAAGAGCTTGCTGTGATTTGGAGAGAGAGAGAGTTGCATGCTCGGAAATGGAGAACTATGTAATTAATTGTTCTAATTTTACCCTTTTCACATTAATGATGTGTATTAAATTTGTCTATATTTACAATTCGCCATCGAAACTGTAGGCCATTGGATTAGATAGATTGGAGGGTTAGGATTTGGTTTTAGTTCTCTAGGTTTTTTTAGAACCTCTCCCTATATATATATATATATATATATATATATTATATATATATATATATATATAATAATATATATATATATATATATAGGAGAGGTTCTAATAAAAACTAGGAGACTTAAAACAATCTTACCTTACATCTATTCATGCCAATGGCCTAGATTTTCGATGGCAGAATTGTTAAATATAGACACATTTAATACACGGCCATTAATGTGAAAGAAGGGTAAAATTGGAACAAATCATTGCATTAATGGTGACTGATTACATTGGAACAAATGTACAAATTTAATACACTCCTTTAATCACTTCCTCTTACATTCAATAGTGCTACATTCTTTATCTCTCTCTCTAACTCGCTTCCCGATGCTCGTAAACTCACATGAAGACAAACACACGCATTGAATCTGGACATTACTGAGTGATCTCAATCCAGATTCACTCCACGAATTGAATCTGGATTCATCCAATCGATTTGCCTCTCACTCGATTTGTGAAATCATTTCTACCATCCAGCAAATAAGAACCTTTCTTGGTAAAAAACAAGCTATAAAAATTTTATAACATGAAAAATTTTACCTTTTACAGCAAAAAGTTATCGAGGGGGGGGGGGGTTTTTATGGTAGAAACAAACATTCATCATAATATGAATCTGGATTCACCTGCAGTGAATCGAGATTCACTGGAATGTGAATCTAGATTACTCATGCGTTTATTGACAGTAAAAACAAGGGCGATTTCACTGCAGCGAATCGAGATTCACTCAATGTATTTATAGAACATGTTTTGCATGATTTTAAGCAAAAGTTTACAATTTTTATGGTTAAAAACAAACACCTCACATAACTGAATCTGGATTCACTGCCAGTGAATTCAATTATTAGGACAGCCAAAAATTGGCGGATTTCACTTTGCCCAGTGAATCTTCGATTCACTGCCAGTGAATCTCGATATCACTGCAGTTGAATTCAATTATTTTAGGACACGCAACTAAAACAAACCCCACAATCTTAAAAATTCTGAACTTTAACATTTTAACAAAAAACCTAACAGGATTGCAATTTCTAAAATATTTTTAAATTAGAAACCTAAAAAAGATTGCCAAATTTTGAAAGATAATCCAACAAAACAAACAACCTAAGATCGAGTATAAGAGAACACCCCAAGCTAAAAAAATCGTAGAACCAATGATCGGCAACTTCAAGCAATTACCTAAAAACGAAACCAAACATCAAATTGAAATTATAAGAAAAACGTGACGAACCTGAGGGGGTGCTCGAGCTTTGAAGGAACTCTTGGGCCATGGATCCCCTCTTTCTATCATCCCCAAATATCATGACGAGACAAAACCGATGATCGATCAAAAAGAAAAAAAACACCTACCAACAATCACAATCAAAGCTTAGAATTACTAAGCTTACCAAAAAATATAACACCTACCAAGAAAATAACACCTACAAGAGAGAGGGGCGCTGGTTTCAAGCTGTTTGGCGAACATTGGAAAGGCAGAGATGAGAGAGGGAGGAACGTGAGGAGGAGATTGCATGGGGAAATGGAAACTCAATAAGAAGCATTAATTACCTCTCTTCTTAGTGGGGGCCTGTTTATTTTACCTAATTACCCTGTATGCCCAGCTTTAATCGATCAGCCATTGCCGATTGAATCTAGATCCAATGGGAGGATTTTGGTTTTAGTTTTAGCGCATAGTGCAGGTTCTGTATTTAGAAACCTCTCCCTATATATATTATATATATATATATATATATATATATATATATATAATATTACTATATAATATTATATTATATTATATATATATAGGGAAAATGAATCTAAGGTGAACCTAGGCTCCCACCTAAGCGACCGCGGCCAAAAATCACATCATTCTCTTTAAATTTTTTTTGCGATCCGTTCCTGTTTGAACACAAATTGATCTATATGTCTTAAAACCCAAACACACAAATTTGTAGATGAACCCGGTCGTGTTTTAACCATTCGTCGAGCCGTGTAAAAAATATCAATTCGATTCGAAACCGTGTTAAAATTATGCCAGCGAGTGGATAAAGCGGTCAATAAACACGACGGGCCTCGCTTCACCCCAAGATTGGTATGCGACGCTGCCGTGGTGTTTGTGGCTTTAGAACGTGCCAGATCCAAGCTTTAACGAGCTATCACAAAAAAAATTAGACAATGATATGTTTAGCGCGCGTCCTTAGGTGCGAGCCTAATGGTATCCTCTCTTCTTGTTT
>NC_033796.1:12791673-12799832 GCF_001876935.1 Asparagus officinalis
TATATATATATATATATATATATATATATATATATATATATGGGAAAAGTGAATCTAATGTGACACTCTAGGCTCCCACCTAAGGACGCGGCCTAAAATCATATTATTCCCTAATATTAGCATGAGTTATATATATATATATATATATATATATATATATATATATATGGGAAAAGTGAATCTAATGTGACACTCTAGGCTCCCACCTAAGGACGCGGCCTAAAATCATATTATTCCCTAATATTAGCATGAGTTTATTGGCTGGGGGGGGNTCAGCTCAATTATCTAGTTATTGAGGACTTGAAGTTGAAAATTTGCGCTATAAGCCTTCTCTTAAAAGACTTGTGACACTAATCAGCAAACTCGAAGTTTTAAATTGTGTAACATAAAATACAAGTTGTTGTTCGAATATTCAATCAAAAACCAATAAATTTTGTAGTTCAGAAAAGTTCAGTCTGCTCACTGAAAACAATGAAGGAGAGTGCATAGAAAGATTTTTCGCCAGCGTTGTTCGTACAATTTTTAAGACGGTATCTCTTTTGAAAGCTAATTAGCAAAAAAATATTAGATTTGCGATTGTGTCTTATCTACTTTTTTTGCGTTTCTTTCTCTCTCATGACAGATAGTTTTATACATGTTTAGTAGTTGTTTTAGTTGTATTTGTAGGAGTTCTAAATAGTATTTCAAAACAACTAGAAAGGTTAATTAATTAGTCCCACATTGGATAGGAGATAACTGAGTCGTGTGAGATATATTATGGTTTTTCACTACATTTATACTTCAAATACTTTAACTTGTAAAAAGTAGTATTTTGATACTCTAAGGTGTAAAAAAATAGTACTTTAATACTCTGATTTATAAAAAAAGAAGGGCACTTAAATATCCTATTATTTCACCGCATTTACACTTAAATATTATAAATTATAAAAAGTAGTATTTTAATATTCTAAGTTGTAAAAAATGACACTTTAATACCCTAAATTGTAAGAAACTAGTACTTTAATACCTTCTGCTTGTTGTCAATAAATATTCATATGAATATTTCCTTGACAAATATTAAAGTAGTAATGCGCCAAACTTTTATAACTTAGGGTATAAAAATATTACTTTTTACAATTTAGAAGTATTTAAATGTAAAGATGGTGAAATAATAGGTTATTTAACTATTTAAGTGCCATTTAGCCTTAATATTAGTTTAAATGAAAACAACACAAGTTTTTCGTGATTGTGAGAGTAAAATCAAGCAAGAATTTTTCTGCCCAGAGCTTTAAGATGAACACTACCAGTCTGGGGATAAGACATCTCAACCAGTTAGCTCCAAAAGGGTCTACGCCCAAATGCAATTAGGCTGACCACTTGGCGTTTCATTACGTAGTAGATAATATATCTCTCTCCACTCATTAAAACATCAGGCTTTATCTTTTATAAGATATTCTTTTTCACGTTCCATTGATTTCAGATGACAAAATTACCTAAGACGGATTTGAAATATGTTTGAAAATAAAAACTAAAAGATATGAGGTAATTAATATGTGAGTATAGTTTCACATTAGGGGCCTGTTCGTTTGCCTAAAAAATTGAGGGAAATCAAAGAAATGGAAAACTATTAAAATGAAGAATTGTTTTTGGAGTGTTTGGTTGGCTAAAAAAGAAGGAAATCAAAGAAATGAAATTGAAATGATGTTAGTTGTCACCTTATTATTGGTTTGTGATTTTTTAAGAAAACTAGTTTTGGAGTGTTCGGTTGGCGAAAAAAAATAAGGAAATGAATTATAAGAAACCAATTTCCTGTAGTTTCTTGTTTTCTTTTGTTCGGTTCATTCTTAAAAATAAGAAATGAAATGAGATGAGATAAGTTGTCATTGTATTATTGGGTGATGTGAAGAAAAATTAAGAAAAGTGTTTTCATAACTTTTTGGGATGAAAATGAAGAAATAAAATGTTAATGAGATAAGGTGAATTGTTATAATATTTTATTGGATGATGTGAGTGATTTGAAAAGAAATAAAATGTTAATGAGATAAGGTGAATTGTTATAATATTTTATTGGATGATGTGAGTGATTTGAAATGATGAGAAGAGATGAGTTGAGTGATGTTTGGATGAAAATAATATTTTATTAGATGTGATTGATGAGTTGTTAGATGAAAATAATATTTTATTAGATGTGATGGATGAGTGGTTAGATGAAAATCATATTTTATTAGATGATGTGGATGAGTTGTTGGATGAAAATAATATTTTATTGGATGTTGTGGGTGAGTTTTAGGGATGGAAATGGAGGAAATGGTGAGTTTTGAGATTTTCACCATTTCCATTTCCATTTCTTGGTTTTAGAAAACAAACGAACATGCCCTAGATAGAATAAGAAAGAATAGTGTGTTTAAAGTAGTAGTTGGGGCTAGTAAATAAGAGCTATAGCTTTTAAGTTAAAATTAATTTCTACGTCTATTTAAGAATCATTAAATGATTCTATGTTGGACATGATTTCCCTCTCCATAAATAATATATTATAGTTATATATATATAAAAAAAGAGATTGAGGTTCCCAATATGAATATAATAAGAAGGGTGACACTAGGGGTACACCTTCAACCACACCTCCAACCACACACACTCTGTCATTTGCTACAGTGCACCAGGCCCCACATGAGATTTTAATTTTTAAAATCTCATATGGGACCCGATGCACTATAACAAATGAGAGAGGATGGTGTGGTTGGAGGTGTGGTTGAAGGTGTGCCCTTATCATTTTCCTAATAAGAAAGGGTGATGTGATTAAAATAATAGTTGGTTTCAATACCTAAGAACTATTGTTTTTTTGGTTAAAACAATGTCATTAATATGGATAGGATAAGATAAAGTCATGTGTAAAAAATAGTAGTTGGAGCTAATACTAAAGAGTTATAGCTTTTAAGTTAAGATTTGTTCGTATCATCTACGTAAGACCCATTAACTCTCGGTCAGACCCAATTTCTCCCTTAAAAAAAAAAAAGCTTAATCCATGATATTGACTCAAACAATGAAACAACGGTTCATTTTGTTAAAGAATAAATCCGATATTGGGTAAGATCATAGATATTGTTCCTTTTATGGACATAGTGTAGATATATATTTTTAAGGGAAACATAAATTTGCAACGTATCCATTAATCTATTTATTAGGTATCTCTCGGTTCCATTGATGATTTGACTACAATCCTAAATTCCGTCTGATGAATCATACACATCGCACCCACCAGAATATTGTAGAACATTGAAGAATTTGAGTGGATGCAGCTAAAGGAAATATTTGGAGAGGGGATATAATTATATAAACGTCCTCTCTTTTTATTTTCGAAAAAAGAAAAGAAATGTAAATATATATATATATATATAATTATATAAACGTCCTCTCTTTTTATTTTCGATAGAATAAATTGAATTTTTAAGTATTTTTGGCTTGATGCCGGTACTTGCAACTTAATTCTATCAATCCTAAATTCTACCTCTCTTATAGAAGAGGAGAGAGATAGGAGTTGCATTTCACCATTGTGTAAAAATTTCATGATTTAAATACTGCTCCCACTTGATAACAACATTTTCAAAGGTAGAAACAGGATCATTAAAGCGAGAGTAAAAGCTAAAAATTGAAATTTTTTAGAAAATCTAGGATTTAAAATTTGAAATGTCTGTCCTCAAAGGTACCCTCCAGATAAAAAGGGGAAAAAAGGGAAAGAAATGCAAAGTAAAAGAATTCCAGCCGGACCCTGGTGTAAGATTTGAGTCAACGTGTCCGCACTCGCGGCAAAATTAATTAAACCGGATCGAAGTTTCCTTATCGGGTCCGTAACCGCATGCGTTTAACCCGTTAAGACCCTCCAGAAAAAGCTGCGATGAAAGCTGCTTCGGTCAACAGAAGCACACCCGTAACGTGCCCCTCGCTGCTGGCAACGGCTACCTAGGGCTACCCCAAAAGCGGGCCCCACCCCTCTGACGGACATTTTGACGAAAACCCCGAATAAAAACAAATTACAAAATAAAATAAAAACCAAAGTCTTTGCGCGGGGCCCACATCTGAAATCAACAGATCAAGACCGTTGATCGTGATGCTGAGCCACAGTGTAAGCACTACACACGGACATTCTTTGTGGAATATTTTAATGCGCCCCCTCAATCAAGCGAGAATCTAATATTTTAGTCCCTGGTCTTCTTTTTCTCTGGAGCCCCCTGAATATAAAATTGGAGTACAATAATAGTAAATGATGGCAATTTTCTTTAGACTTTGGTCTTCCCCTTCACACCTTCCGATCCTTGGGCAGCCATGGGAAGCCCAACTCTCTAGGGTTTCTACAAAACGAATCCAAGGTCAGTTCTTTTCCCCCTTTTGGGACTTTTATTGGAATTTGATGATTTTGTTGGGAGTTGGTTGCTTTTTCCTGCTTTAAAGTACGAAATCATGATATGGGTTTTGATCCTTGGGTGAAATGATTTCAAGCTAGCAATGAAAGGTCCCATCTTTGTTGGGTTTTGAGTTTTTGACTTGGGTTTTATTAGCTCGTTGTTCCTTCAATGGGATTTTGCTCTTTAATGTTTTACTTTTTAGCACGATCAGTTTCGCAAAATATGATATGGGTTCTGTCTTAATTGTTTCGTTTTAATTGCAGACCCTTGAAGGGGTATTTGAGATTGGACCTGTGAATCTTACTCTGGGAGGCTTCAAATGCTCTTGCTGCTGAGATTTTGGCTATTTTAGGGTGTTTCTATGAAGATGGAGGAAGTTGAAGAAGCTAACAGAGCAGCTGTTGAGAGCTGCCACAGGGTTCTCAGCCATTTGTCTCAGTCCAAAGATCAAGTTCAGTATAGAAATCTAATGGTGGAAACTGGAGAAGCTGTTTCCAAGTTCAGAAAAGTTGTGTCTTTGCTTGGTAATGGAGTGGGCCATGCAAGAGTGAGAAAATCAAAGAAGACCCATTCATTCAATCACAAGATATTTTTAGACAATCCATTAGTAGCATCTAAACAAACCACATCAATTCCCAACCCAGCTCAACTCATCCCAAGAACTCTCCTAACAATCTCAACCCCAGACTTGGATTCAACTCCTAAACCCCCTCATCATCACCATCAGTTCTCTCACAAGATGTTTCTCGAGAACCCGATGCTCGAGCAACATCACAATTCTTCCTCTTCCCATTCCCACCATTTTCAGTATTTACAGCACCAGCAGCAGCAGAGCACCCACCAGAGATTTCAGCATTTTCAGCATCAGATGAAGCTTCAAGCTGAGATGTTCAAGAGGAGCAGCAGTGGCATAAACCTCAAGTTCGATAACTCTAGCTGTACTCCGACTGTGTCATCGACGAGATCTTTCTTATCTTCGCTTAGTATGGATGGGAGTGTAGCAAGTTTAGAAGGAAAACCATTTCAGCTCATCGGTGGATCTCAGTCATCGGAGCCCGTGACTCTTCACCCTCCACCAAAGAGAAGGTGTACTGGAAGAGGAGAAGATGGAAATGGCAAATGTGCAACTAGCGGGAGGTGCCATTGTTCTAAGAGGAGGTAGAATTTTAGTAGCTGTGAACAAATTTAAGTAAATTGACTCATTTGTTGTGTTTCTGAATCACTGAATTTGACGGAGAGTTTTGTTTCTTGTAATGTAGGAAGCTGAGAGTGAAGAGGTCGATCAAGGTGCCTGCTATAAGTAACAAGCTAGCGGATATCCCTCCTGATGAATACTCATGGAGGAAGTACGGGCAAAAGCCAATCAAGGGTTCTCCGCATCCTAGGTATGAGGAATTTGCCTATTGATTTCTCTCAAAAAAATTTCTAGTTATTTCAATTAATGACGTCCATGTTTGTGATTGTTATGTTTCTTTACAAGGAAGTTAATTAAATACCTCCTTTGTGAGTATTATGACATGCATTAATTTGGTCGTGGTATAAGTTGGGATTGGATTTTATTACTTGAGGAGTAGGTTCATTAACCGTTGCCAGAGGAAGTTGAGAATTATGTTGAGCTTCCTGCTTGAAATCAAGTTGTTATTGTTCTTTGTAGCGAAAATGTGATTCTCAAATCATTCTCAAATGCCCTAATCTCCATAAATGACTTGATACCTTTTCTGCAGACGGGAAGGCCAAATCCATCCCCAAGCATTTGATTGGTTGATTGGAGAGAAATACATTGAGTTCATTCGTGAATTTTCAAAATGTGATTTGTTTCCTGCAACCTCTTTAGGTGCCTTCTCTTTACAACATGCCTAATATTTTATCAAATTGCTCCGACCTTTTCCAGATCTCCATTAGAATTCCTATTGGTAGTATACACATTTATTTCTGATTGACTTTTTAGCTTTACTATCTTGATGCATTCTTTTTTGGCATCTATAACTAATTTCTCCAAAAATAGCAAATGCAATGAGAGCCAACTCACATGCATACCAACGTAACATCTCTCTCTCTCTCTCCAGGGGGTACTATAAATGCAGCAGCATGAGGGGGTGCCCTGCCCGAAAGCATGTGGAAAGGTGCGTAGATGACCCATCGATGCTCATCGTCACATACGAGGGCGAGCACAATCACACCAGGTTACTAGCTCAATCGACCACCACGACATAGCAGGTCCTCATCTCAAATCACAAAGAAGAAGAACAGGAGTTGAGCAACGCCGGAACTGAATGCTAGTTGTGCAAATGTGAGAAAATGTAAGAAGACTCTTTCATGGAATTCATCTTTTTTTTTTTTTGCATCTTTGTTAAGGGAAAAACTGATCATTGGCAATATGGGGCAAAATTTAGCTGTTTCAAATGTTACTCATTTTGTGCCGTGATTGGAAAATATGTACCGATTTTAGTACTTTTTGGTACTTTGCCTACATGCTTGTTTTCTGACAGGAATGAAATTTCCTTGAAACCTCCTTCTGGATTGTGCCTTGTGTCCCTTGTGAAGTACCTCGTGTTTCTATTGACCAAAACCCTACTTAATATTGTGTCTTGAGTTCTATCTGTATCAATTGTAGCGGAGCACCTAAGGGAGTTTTATCTGACAGATATCATCACGCCTGAATCTTTTAGAAGGGAGAAATAACATAGAGGTCTATTGAAATCATGTAGAGAAGGCGATAGCTAAATTGTCTTCTGTGCAATGATTTTACGTTATTAGTATTGGTACAAAATCTCTTTTGCCCTGATATTTTAATTGTTTAAATCGAGTTTTAGTGCTTGCATTGATATTATTTCATATTCGTACCGACTTAAAATTGATAACGAAGCAAGCATCTTGGTTCCCACCTCCTATCTATATTATTTTCTACACGGACGTCTCTATAGGAAATTTGTTCCCATTTTTATACAACTTATGGTTTGTAGCTGACTTTATATTTTAGGAAAATTATGGTCTGTAGCTGTTTTTTTTTTAAATTTAATTTTCTGAAAAGTAATTAAATTTTGTCCAGAATCTCTGGCCGAGATGCTGATGGTGTCTGTTAGGAGGAGAGCAGCCTGTGCTCTGATCACTGAAAATCTGTAGTGTCAGACTGCCAGCTCGTACTGGATGTGTCTCTGAACAAAGTGTCCTTGACTCTTCTGTGGATGTCTCTTCTTCTCACATGACTCTTCTCCAATTATTAGCCATTTTATAATGTTCAATATCTTGAGTTTATTATTATTATTATATAATAATTTTGTCTTAGGCTCTTGAATTTTTGCAAGCATCAACATTATTTATTCCGAGGACTATCATGCATTCCTATTATAGTTCTATGAAACTTTTATATAAGCCATTTCTATAAATAAAAGAAAGTTCACAAAACCTCTCCAGACTTTTTAGAGTTTCCCCCGAGATCCCCCTCAACTTTGGGGTGACCAAGAACCTTGCTTAAACTTTCAAATTTTCCACACGACAATCACCTATTTCCTACACAAAAGTGGAGGGCCTGTTAGGATATTTTAAAGTTTGAAATTTACCCTACATAAAACTATGTTTGCATATATACCCCTTACATCATGAGTATTTGCAAACGTATTCCCAAATCTTAGTATTCATAAAACTACCCCTCGAATCATCAATTTGAAATTTACCCTACATAAAACTATGTTTGCATATATACCCCTTACATCATGAGTATTTGCAAACGTATTCCCAAATCTTAGTATTCATAAAACTACCCCTCGAATCATCAAT
>NC_033796.1:12801213-12808611 GCF_001876935.1 Asparagus officinalis
ATGCCCCTAAAATCAATAAATTATCAATTTGATGAGTATAAATTTGACTATTTTTTTGATAATATTTACATGACTTGCAAATTGGCCTATTACCATTGGCTGATAGATCTAGAGTATATTTTTTCCTCTAAAATTGATGATTTGAGATGTAGTTTATAATTACTGAGATATGCCCCTAAAATCAATAAATTATCAATTTGATGAGTATAAATTTGACTATTTTTTTGATAATATTTACATGACTTGCAAATTGGCCTATTACCATTGGCTGATAGATCTAGAGTATATTTTTTCCTCTAAAATTGATGATTTGAGATGTAGTTTATAATTACTGAGATTTAGATGATAATTTTGCAAATACCCGTGATTTAACGGTTATGTATGCAAATAATCCTAAAATTTGTGATATTTTTCTGAAAAGTGAGTAAAAATTCATGATATTTTTGAAAAAAAAATAGCATACGCATTAAGAAAAATATGACACAAATTTCAGGCAAAATTTATGATGTACATGTGTGTATGTGCACACTACACACGTTTCTGTGATTGCATTTGTTTGGATCTATTTATTAGATTTCCTCCCAACTCACCCTATTATGTTCAAGTATTCCCTATTGACTTTTGTGGGTTGGCTTAAGAGCATGAGACAAGAAACATTAAAGAGCTCTTTTGAGCAAAAAGCCATGGATTGGTTGAACCACCACTCAAGAGGATATTGAGCATGGACCCCAATTGAGCTACTCATCCCACATTTGGACTCCAAATTTTATAATCAAATCACTGATTGGATTAGATTTGAGTGCCTCATGAGTGGAGAAGGTAAGAGCATCACAAGTAAAAGGATACATATTGGATAATGTATTAATGTCCCCATAGTTTTGATGACATTGTCATTTTCATGGAACAAGGCATCACCCTCCACCAACCTCTGCACAAGCCTAAAAAATAATGGAAGAGTGCTGCATTAGGTCATCTCTCATTGCTGTGAAGTGCAACTTTATCCAACTGAAAGCAACTTCGTATATAGAAGCTTTTTCACACAACGTATCATAACTACTTTGAATTCTTTAATAAAGTTTGTGCTTGAAGAGTTCTCATCATTATTCTCCTCTCTTTTATGGATTATTAAGTTAATGAGGCAAGGGTCTCTCGTTCCTTGTTAAATGCTTGTATTGTTTTTATGGGCCCACATATTCTAGACTTGGGTTTGCGTAAAAGAGGTTTCAATAGTCGGAATCAATAATCGTACATTAATTAGTGCTATACAAACAATTAATTAAATAAGAGTTTTCATGATAAGTTGGTATATGTTTGCTTAAATGAGAGACAACCATATTTAGATGGTTTGATTAAGTACAACGGAAATTACTAACTGGATTAGTTAGGGGATGTGACAAGATAATAGACTTTACGGTCAATGAGGCAAAGAAGAATAGAGATAGGTCCAAGTGAAATTAGTCGGAAGCAATTGAAAAGGATATAATAGTTAACGGAGGGAATGAACCTTAACAAAATTAGTAGTTGTTGTAGAAGGAGATACTCAAAGCCTATTTGATTAGGAATGGTGGGGTGCTAGAATTTTATCACAAATTTCATGGTAATTTTTCTATTTTTTATAATAAAAAGTATTATGTAATAGTTGTTTGTACAATAGTTTCATGATTTTTGTGTACATTAGCTTAGAATATATTTCTGTTCATAGACATTTAACAAGGCCAATCCTAGACCTTAACCATTGTTGAGCTAAATTGGAAATGCATAGTATCATTAAGAAAAGGTGCTAAATTTTGCCTCCTCAACTGCAAAGAAAGAGTAGACTATACGCTTGGAGAGTCAACACTAGAGCTATAGGATGGGAAACGTGAGGAAAGTCATCAAGCATATCCACAAATATAAAACTACATTTAGCTATTGCTTGCAAGGAGACTCTAAAGTCTTGACAAAATAATATGCCTTGTGAGAGGAAGTTGTCTTGTTCATCTCCTTGCCCGGGGCCTAAGTACAAGGGCTAATGATTGATCGAACATGTGTTAATTAAAGAATAAACCCATTAATTAGGAGAAAGAAGTAGTATAACTGAGGATAATGTCCGTACACTAACTATCGAATTAAGTCAAATGGTTATCGGGCAAAGGTGAAATAGGGCTAATTTCTTAATGCACGGATTTCCTGGCAATTAGTCATCGGGCTTCTCAACACTTAGATTAATCTAATCTTGGTCTCATCAGTTTAAAATGTCTGGTTGAAGAACTCTATACATAAAATTTGGCCAGATATGAAAAGTAGCATAGATTTAAAATTAGGGTTAATAGTGAGTAGACCCCTTGCAATATCACCCAATTGCAACTAGAGCCATTGTCGTTCTATTTGTGCGAAGGTACCCTTTGTAGTGTTGATCCAAGTGCAAGTACACCCCTTTAATAAACTTTTTGACTCTCTTAAAAATAAATTTTAAAAAAGCAGTTGACAATTGAACTATAGAAGGCTTATATATATGCCTCCTCAAAACATTCTTCACAGTTCTAAGAGCAAATAAAAATTCACTCGGGATGTCTATTCCCACAAATAGAACTACAATAAAGCTATTTACAACTGGGTGATACCGCGGGAGGTTTGTTTGCAATTAACCCTCCTGATGGAACTATAGGAGGTTTATATGCCTCCTCAAAATATATTTCACGATTTTAGGAGTAAATAAAAATTCACTCAGACCGTCTATTCCTATAAATAGAACTACAAAGAGGCTACTTGCAACTGGGTGATACTACAAGAGGTGTGTTCGCAATTAACCCTTAAATTATAACCACATCACTAAACGATGATTTGCATTAATGGATTTTCAAAGAATTCTGACTTCAATATTCTCTTTTCTGGTTTGATAAGGACTATAGCTCAGTTTTAAGTTTTAGATCTTTTGTAACCCGACCTTTTGAAAAAAAAATCTTTTTTTTTTTTGAAGTAAAAAAAAAAAAAACTTGTTGAGGTTTTCTTATAGAAAATTATACGATGAAGAAGTTGAATACATGTTTTCCACTATCTATTGTGAAGTTGATGATTACACACATTTATGTATTCATAGTAAGTAGGTAATTTGCGCGACACTTAATGACTGTATTATAATTGGTCATGCATATTTTCCATCCTCCTTGTATGATTTACTATAGAGAACCCTCCACAGTATTTAAAAAATTTTTTAAAATCTTTTACATTGCAAAGGGAACCAAACCTGTATAGAACTATTCACTAAATTGCTTATAGGCCCGTAGGCCCGGGATAAGCCCAATCTGTTTCCATTTAAGACGCAGTCCTAATTTTCAATATGCTTGGATCTTTTTGTGCTCACTCTGTGATCCCTTCTTTAATAACTTGAAACTATAAGGCCCCGTAGGCCACAGACCAGTGTTTGTTACAAGAAAATCACGAGCCGGTCTAAATTTGTTTTATTAGGGGCTGTTAGGTTGGCTAAAAAAAAGGAAATCAATTATAAGAAATTTATTTTTTATAATATGTTTTTTTTGTTTGGTTTGCTTTTAAAACTAAAAAAAAAAAGATGAGATGAGATGAGTTATCATCATATTATTGGATGATATGACTTATTTTTAAAGAAACTCATTTCATGATTGTTTTTAAGAAAATGGATGGAAATCAATTTTTAATAGTTTGCTTATCTTATTTCCTTTTCTTTGGATTTTAGGAAATCAACCAAACAGGCCCTTAGATTGAAACCAGCCCAATAAGATTTCGCAGCAAAACATTGCAACACAAGCCGAAGTACTATGACATTAATAAACCTTGTGACTGGGCAAAGGAAAACCTTAATGTTGATCATGCATATCACATAAAAAGTTAAGAATGGTTTAATGGCAATGCTAAATGTTTTCTGAATTATTTTCCTATAAGAAAATGACTAATATCATCAAAACTATAATGGCTTAAAAAAAAAAGGAAGGGTATACATCAATTAGTTGTAATAATGTACTAAAGAGAACAAGCAGTAAAAAATATTTTCTACTGGAATTACGGTTTCTTTTATAACAATGCAAACAAAGGAACAAGATGCAAACAATATTCTAAAATGATAGCAACAACATGCTGGTTATGACACTCAGAAATATCCATGATGAACTATGTTTACTTTGAGATTATCGATTTAATATATGATTTCTATATATTATAGATCATACAGTAGTTTTTCCCCCCTTTGACATGATATTTTGGTGCTACTTCAACATAACTATTTTTCCATGATCATGTTCAACTTTAGATTTAGATAGGGCATATATTTATTGGTCTCTAGTAGTTCAAATCTTTTTCCCCCCTTTTCCCCGCTTTTTGGAGGAATTTAGTTCAAATCTTTGATCGCTCGTTTGTTCTCTCCCTGATTTCAGACTAGTCAACATAAAATAGGTCAGATCTCTTGTAAACAGATAATAATGAAACCCTCACTGGCTTTTCCCTTTCCTTTTTCCTTATTTTTCTTGGAAAAACCTTTTCCTATGTTTGCAATGAATTTATGTCTTTTAATGGAGAGCGCAAAGTAGCCAAAAATCTTGCTAGCAGATAAAACTATAGAACACAGTATATGTTAATCTATCTTCTGTTTACACGTTAAGTCTCGTTTTATGAACTCGAAACCCCTCATCTGCAGCAAGTACCTCTCTTTTTTTCATCAGCAGTGTTATATTTTTATCATTTGCTATTTTATTTTTGTTTCTTCAAAGAACTTTATCGACATCGTTAGTCAAACCTACCCAACAATGACGTGCCAAATTCTATGCTTTCCAGTATGTAGATATTGCCAGAAAAATGAAATATAACCATAATCATAATAATCCCAGTTACACTCTTGATAACTAATCACAAGAAATTTGTTTACTTTTTCCTTCAATGCTTGAGTCCAAACTTCAATACTCGTCTAAACTGGAAGGAATTAGCATCAAATGACAAACCAACGTTTGCAAGTTTAACTGTTTTCTGATCAGTGGTAAATGAATCTAATCATATAGTTATTGTCTGTGTCTCATATTCAGATGTAAACCAAATAGGGAGCTTGGATAGAACTGATGCTGCAATAATTTGAGAAAGAAGATTGCTGTAATTTGTGCTCGAGTCATGAATGCTGCATGAGCATATTTTATTAGCAAAAGCAACAAGAGTGCAGAACGAACTATTATCATGTTCATTTAGGGTATTTATTTTAATCTTAACTTAATTTGTGGCCTAATGCGCCAACTTATCTCCTATGCTTTTGTTCAAGACAACCATTCAGTATTAGACTTGATAACAAGTCAATAATTGAGGTAGCCGTAGCTTGAACTTAGCTTGCTTAACTTAAAATGCTAAATAAGCATATTTACTCAAACATATTATCACCTTCTGTTAAACTGTTTTTTATAATCAAATTCACATTCATAACTCTTGTATCGACTACAGCCTCCTAATTCCTTTTTCAGGCCTAGAATGCTCTCATAAATTCCTGCCATGCCTCTATTAACAGAATGTTGCACTTCAATTAACGCAAAATGTATCTACGACTGCAAGTAATACTCTCTCTTGTATTCTTTATGTGCCTCTACTTCAGTAAAAGGGACTCATTATACAACAAAATCATGATTTTTTTCCCATCATTAATCAATATTATATAATACACCCACCATATAAATGTCATACTATTTAAGATGAATGCTGAATGGGCATGCGTGTTTCTTGAGCAAAGGAAACAAGAGTGCAAAGTCAACTATTATGATATTCAGTTAAACTATTGATTTAACTCAAATTCATGAACTCCTGACTAAACTCCTATGCCCCTGTTCAAAATTTATTCATTGTTCACGAACAACCTACTAGTTTTCGAAGTCAATAATCAAGATAAGTGCCGCTTGATCGTAGCCTGTTTAGTTTTATGCAAATAAATAAATAAAAACTTGTCGAGCATGAATGAGCATGTTTGTACAGCAAAAGCAATAAGAGAACAAGCAAATTATCATCTTATTCAGATGAACTATTCTTGATAATCTAATTCTCGTATCTTTTTCTAAGCCTCAAATTCTTTCGTAAATTCTTGCTATGACTCTATTAACAAAATAAGCGTAGCAATATGCTGCATTTCAATCAGGAAATACCAATGCAGAATATACCTACAAGCAACACTCTCTCTTAGATTCTTGCTATGTCTCTGCTTTAGCCAAAGGGACTCAGTAAATATATAAAAAGATGATGAAGTTTTATCAGTACTAATCAGTGTTATATATTAAAATGTAGACTAACGTAACCACAAAATTTATGTAAAGATGGTCTTTAACATTGCCTGATCAATCCCAAAGCAAGCAGATATCAACTACATCGAACTGACTGAAATCATTCTTACCACATGTCCTGAATAAAAGATGACAAGGATAAATGCAGCAGTCACCGATTGGGATTCCCCAATTGCAGCAATCAGTGAATAGAGACTTAAAATTAAAGATCTAAACCACAACTATTATGCAAACCAAACTCATCGGAAAAAAAAAAAACCCTGTGATATTGAAAGTGCTGATACTTCTCTATTACCAGATACTTGGAACCATTCTAGTTTCTAACTTGTACACAACTAGGATTAAAAGAACCCAAGAGGGGGCAAAAAAAAAACCCAGATGTCAAATTTCGACCTTTTCATCTCTCGATCGACGGGTTCGCCGTTTCCAAGGCTGAAGAACTGAATCCTGAAACTTTGAAGGCATTGCAGCTTTCTGCCGCCTTCTTCTTCTCTCAACCTTTAAGCCCGCTTTATCTTCTCTCTTGCTCTCTTCATTATCAACGGAGTTTCCATCAAAATCAAAAGCCTTGTCCCCGTCAATTTCAAGCACTGCCATTGTCAACAAGTCCAAGCCTTCACAGCGAGAACTTTTGTCGTTTGAGTAAGGGGAAGTAGAAAGAGCAGAGGAAGTGGAATTGGATTGAGAAGTTGAGAGTAAACATTGAATTCTCTTTGGGACTGATTTGGTTTGATTGTGTGGGCGATTAGAGTTGAAGAGGGGAGGGTTTGGGGAATTGGGATTTGAAGGATTGGACATAATGTTTCGATTCGTGAAGGATGATGAGAAGGAAAAGGGAAGAACAGGAGAGGAGTAGGGAGAAGTTTATATTGTGTTCGTATGGGTAGCAAACAAAGATGAACATAGAATGAGGGTACATTTGGCATGAAGATAAAATTATAAAAGTAAGAATAAACCCATTTTGAGGGGTTAATAGTTTCTCATTTTTGTATTAAACAGTTTATAAGGTTTAGGGATTTGGACTGAGTTTCGTTTGGAGGCCTTAAGCTGAGCCTTGACTAAGCCTAATTTGATAGCATGTAGTTGGTCAACCAAGGTTTCTAAGTCTGTTTGCAAAACAAATTACCGACTACAATTTTTT
>NC_033796.1:12808630-12820836 GCF_001876935.1 Asparagus officinalis
ATAAAGAGAAAATTGAAGGAAAAAAGTTAAAGGAGAATAAAAAAAAGCAATCCTGATTGAGTACTAGGTTGAGAATGATATTAGTTATGTTAGCTCCGTAATGTAATATAGTTTGATGTACATTTTTAGTTTGTCATCAGTAGTTTAAGCCTTTGAGTGATACAGTCTTGTAATAAACTAGAATCATGGACCATAAGAAAGACTAAGGGGACAATTGTATAATACAAAATTACCTTCTTATCTATTGAATTGGTTTTGGTGAACTTTTATCACTCAACAATTAGATTGTTAATCATAGGACCTCAACACTTGGGGGGGAGGGTTGAGTCAAGTTGAACTCTAAAGTAGAACTAGAATTATTTGTAGGATAAATTTTAATGTTAATCAATTAGAACTAAAATTAGAATAAAATTTTATAATGTTAGTCAACTATAACCGTAACAAAACTAGAATTAGGATAATTCTACAAAATTATCTTATTTTTTTATTTTTCTATACAAAAATAAGAGTTATAGACTCTCAAATTATTCAAAGTTTTAGCTAGGAATTAGGTGGTAAAAAACCAGATCTCTCCATTATAATTTTTTTTATTTTTTGTATTTCTTTTATTTTTTACCTCTTTCCTCCGATGATCATCACCATCATTAGACCATGTTGTCAAATCGGATATCGTCTCCTCTTAGGCATCTCTTATATTTTCTTTTTTTATTGAATATTATAATAATATAATTAAATTAAAAGTAAAGAAAGTATAGATCCATAATTTATTTAAAATTAAAACTGAGAGATGATTGAAAAAAAAATCTCAGGGAGCAAAATAAAAAAAGAAGGAAAATATGGAAAACTTTTTTTTAGACTTGTACAATAATAGTAATTAAAAAACAAAAAGCTCCAACTTATATTATAATAATATTTGGCAATACCTTATAATCTAACCAAAAAGTATTTAATAGTAATTAATAATTTAATAAATAATTATTAATTAATAATAGTAAGTTTAAAATATATAAATAGTGTTTACATTATCAAAAGACATAAATGCATTCTTTATGATTATAAAAAATTATTTCATGTTATTTTATCAAAATATTCCGCTTCACAAAATTTTTTCCTAATTATCCTACTATAATATCTCACTAATAAAAATATATTTTACTTTAACAAATTATCCCAAGTAATGTGAAAATGTCCTAATCTACTAACACCCCTAAACAATTTCAGGATAGCTAGGTCACTAGTCGAGTTATTTTCAGGCCTGGATGATGACTATACTTGGCCCATTAATTCACATTTTATTCCTAGGCCTCAAGTGTCAAGTTTGCTAAATTTATTTCGGGCGACAACTTTTAACTATTGGGTCCATGGAGGTTCGATCTTATTCAGTTTCAAAGTAAGACCTCTGGCGTGCTGGGTAAAACTTGGTTATTGTAGATTTGTAACAAGTCGGATGATTTCATGACAAAAGGGTTATTTTCACCTTGATGTGTCAAAATTTAACTCGTTTGAAACTTCATTATGCTAAAGTTTAAATTTGCTAAAAATAACAACAATAACAACAAAGCTTTTATCCTAAATGTTTGGAGTCGGCTATATGAATCTTATTCTTCTATTCTGTTCTATTATAGGTCATCTCCTCCATTAAATTAACCACTATCATATTCTTCTTAATCTCTCACAACTAATTTTTAAATTTGCTCAAAAATTATTCTAGATTTTAAGAGATATTTAGAACCTTTTAATAACTAATCAAGTAGAAGAGAAGAAGAAGATTTAGAGATCACCTGTTTTAAAAACCGTGGTATGTTCAAAACAGATTCCAATCAAGTGGAAGAGAAGAAGAAGATTCAGAGATAATCCATTTTAAACCATGTTAAATTTTCAAACCCAATTCCATGAAGGTCACATGATCTAACTCCAACGGAGTTTCTGACGATCAACGACCAATTGACAAAAAAAAAGTATCAAAATGTAAATTAGGTGAAATTTTAGGGTGTATTTTTGACAGATTTAAACTTTAAGGTATCAAAGTTAAAATTAACTTAAAAGCGTAGCATATGTGCCCATGATATGACTTATTCATTAGAAAAGAAGAATAATATCAGTTTACGAGCTTAGATATAAGCAACATACCCTTTTTGAAGAAGCTACATCCCTTTTTCTAAGGGAAAAGTGGATATTGGTCCACATTGTTACAAAAGTAAAAAAGAAGAGTACAGAAGATGCAGTAGAAACTTGAAACCAAGAGGTATACAAGTAGAGCACAAACTTACATGTTTTTACCACCAAATTCTACAAGTTTGGCCGAATTACAGGTGATTTTGTTGCATCACTGGTATGAACATTCGTTTAAAATGAACCAGAAGGTCGACATTCATTACTGTACAATCCTACTCCCTCTGTTGGTTATGATGGATATTAGATCTCGTTCAGTCATGCCAAAAGTCCAAGATTGTGGTAGACCAAGATGAGGCTTGAAATCAACTGAAAAATATTTGTCTAACAAAACAACACTATCGATATGTTTTTTTTTTTGTTTAATTAAAAAAAAAAATCCCAAAACAGATGTTGAGATGGTTCTTCTGCCTGAGAATGGAGCACACAACTTGTTGCCGTTTTAGTGCACCATGTTTACCTAGATTGACCTTCGTACGAAGACGACCAAGAAGAACCAAGCAAACATGCAGTATGTGATATTTTAAAGGAACTGGAGAGTGCCGCAAAAGTTTGAAATGTTACCATGGCAGATGATGCACAGTGTTCCCGTCTCTGCTGATTCTTCGAAACCTATTCCGTCAAACTATTCATTTTCAATCCATAGCTTAATCTTGATACACTCTTCAGCTCAACGGAGCCCTATGCATGTTTAAGCCTTAAGGTATCTGTTCATTGTTGAATTGTTCATGCATAATCTCGTCTGATACGCGTATCTTGAACTAAGCTGGCTTAACATAATATTCTCAATGAGAATAATGAAAGCAATAAGAGGCCTGAGCAAAGCAAGTACTGCCTTCAGCTGAAGAAATATTGGTCACCTAATTTACATTGGGTGACACTTAGCTCAACTTCATGCATAGTACCTTTGCACAAGCCTCAAACGCTCTCATAATAAGTTCTTGTTTTATTCTTCTATTAACATAATCAAAACGTAATATAATGTCGAATAGAAATGCAGAACATAGGCACAAGTAGTACGTAGTTCTCTCTCTTAAATCTTGATACGTCTCTACTTCAGTGGGAAGGACTCAATATATAACAAAGCAATGAAATGTATGAGTATTAATCAGTATGATCATCAACATTTCCTCATAAATCCATCAAATAAAATGTAAACGATCATTAACATTTCCTGATAAATCCCAAAGCAATTAGATATCAACTACTATATATTTAACTGTGATGAATCAGACGATTGCACATAATGGCGAAAAAGACAAGGATAAATTCAGGAATCACCAATTGGAACGATATTAGTTAAAGGACAAGCAAAAAATTAAAGTATCTAAATCACAACTATGATGGCAATAAAATTCATCTGCAAACCTAAATTGAGGAAGCATAATTAACACAGCTACTATTTCTCTATCGCTAGATGCTTAGAAACTCTCCAAGATTTTATCGTTTACACGACTAATTAGACCAAGAGAATACAAGAGAAACAGAACCCAGATGTCAAAGTTCGACCTTTTCATCTCTCGATCGACGAGCGCGCGGTTTCCAAGGCTGAAGAACTGAATCCTGAAACTTTGAAGGCATTGCAGCTTTCTGCCGCCTTCTTCTTCTCTCAGTCTTGAAGCCCACTTCATCTTCTCTCTTGCTCTCTTCATTACCAACAGATTTCCCATCAAAATCAAAAGCCTTGTCCCCGTCAATTGCGAGCACCGCCATTGTCAACAGTTCCAAGCCTTCACAGCGAGATTTTTTGTCGTTTGAATAAGGGGGAGTAGAAAGAGCAGAGCAAGTGGAACTGGATTGAGAAGTCGAGAGTAAAGCTTGAATTCTCTCTGGGATTGATTTGGTTTGCTCATTTGGATGATCAGAGTTGAAGAGGGGAGGATTTGGGGAATTGGGGTTTGAAGGATTGGACATAATGTTTAGATTTGTGTTGAGGATGATGAGAGGAAAAAGGGAACAACAAGAGAGAAGTTTATATGGTGTTTGTATCGGTAGTAAAACAAAGATGAATACAGAATGAGGGTACATCTGGCATGAAAAATAGAATCATAAAATTAAGAATAAACCCATTTTAAGGAATTAATACTTTCAATTTGCATAGTGGTTTAGGTTAAGGAATTGGGAGGCCTTAATCTGAAGTCTTGTCTGAGCCCAATCTGACAACATAAGCTTTGTCAACCAAGGTTTCTAAGTTATTTGCAAAATAAATTTACTTGTTTGAAGGGAAAACCTAAATCACCACTGAGGGGAAAAACATAGAGTAATAAGAAAGCTAAGTTCGTTCTGAACTAGCATTTTGTTAAGAATTATATTTAAATTAGTTGTAAATGTTAATCCACGATCCAATAAATTGAGTTTTGTCATGATACCATGGGTGTGTTTGATAATCACTTCAAATTACGTCATGATCAATCCTACCAAGTTTTATTCTAAATCACTTCAAAACAAACCAAGGAAGTGTTGGATTTTTTTTGGTCAAAACTGCTTTCCAAAAAAAAAAAGAGTTTTCAAACTACATATTTATTAACTACTGGTATTTTTCAGAAATCATTAGTAGCGTAGTGGAAAGTAAAAGTTTTGGTGTTTCAAAAAGAGTTTCGCACTCGTGTGGAGAAGCAACTTTGACTTCAGGTGAAAAGACTTAGGAGTGACAGAGGAGGAGAGTACTGATCTAAGGAGTCAGAAGCATACTTCAAGGAGTATGGAATCATTGCTAAAACTATTGCTCTGTATTCTCCGTAATCTAATGGGATTGCAGAACGGAAGAATCACACATTGACCGAAATGGTGATTTCAATGCTAATCACATCTGGAGAAGACTTCATCACCTATAATGTAGGAACGCTTAGTAGGTTCACAAGTAATCATGAAAAGCTTTATTGATATGCTGTCTAGAGATTTATGAGATATTTAAAAGGAACTACAGGTCTGGACCTATTCTACACTGGTTTTCTGGCTATAGTCGAAGACTATTCAGATGCGAGCTGGTGCTCAGAACCAGATGAGTGCAGATCTACTGGAGGTTTTGTTTTTACCATGGGTGGAGCTGTCATCTCGTGGAAGTCTAAGAAGCAGACTTCCATGAGATGAAGCTGAGTAATTGCACAGTCATCGATAGAATCTGAGTTCTTCGCACTCTGTACTGCACGAGATGAAGCTGAGTGGCTCGGTTGTTTTCTCTGAGACTTTCCATTGACAGAATGACAAGGCGCAATTACTATCTGTTGTGATAATCAGGCGGCGAGTGCTGTGGTAGCAAACTCGATGTTTAATGGAAAGAATCGAACCATTTGTCTGAAGCATTGCTATTTAAGAGACCTCATTTGTCAAGGAGTTATCTCTGCGATTGACGCCTGGTCTTTATAGAATGTAGATGATCATTTGACTAAAGGTCTGAAAAAGTACATAGTCGAAAAGACGTCTGCTGAAATAGGTCTTAAAGTTTGGTGAGTCTTACAAATACTTACTATTTGCATCAAGTTGTTAGCTCAAATCTTACGCTACTAATGATAAGATGATTGGTTCAAAAGTCAAATAAAATTTTCAAAGTTTGGTGAGTCTTACAAATACTTACTATTTACATCAAGTTGTTAGTTCAAAGCTTACGCTATTATTGATAAGATGATTGGTTCAAAAGTCAAGTAAGATTTGTAAGTGAAACCCTCTCATGGTAAAGAGGATGGTTGTTAAGCCTTAATGGGTCCAAAGCATTTCGGATGTGGGCTGTTGGATAGGTAACATGCCTAAAGGACTCACCAATAATCCTATCATGTAAAAAGGATGGCTATTAAGCCTTAATGAGTCCAAAGCATTTTGGATGCGGGGTGTTAGATGGGAAACACGCCTAAAGAACTCACCTAGAATCCTATCATGAGAGAGGATGTCTCTTAAGCCTTAATGAGTTCAAAGCATCTCGAATGAGGGAAGTTTGATAGGAAACATACATAAAGAACTCACATATGCCTGGGTGGAGATTTGATCGTCTCCTATGGTGTCTTGTGGAAAGATGCCGAGAGCCCTAGCAGAAACCAGGACATGCACATGACCATAAATGTGCAAGTCTAAGGCAAAGGCAAAAGGTAAGTGAGGTTAAAAGTGAAAACTATCAAAGATAAGTTTGATCTTGTGTGATTGCTGGATTTTTAGACATGTGCTGGTTCAAGTCTCTATGATACCATGTATCTATCTTTTATTCAGTTGGTCTAAGGGGGATTCAAGTCCTTGCGACATTTACCTTATGCACAACGATTGAAATAACGACACCATTACACGACACTAGTTTAAAAACTTGTGGGGGATTGTTAGATTTTTTGATCAAAACCGCTTTTCAAAAAAATAAGTTTTCAAACTATATATTTATTAACTACTGGTATTTTTTAGAAATCCTTAGTAGCATAGTGAAAAGTAAAAGTTTTATTGTTTCAAAAGGTTTTGAGTTTGAGGTTTGCCGTAGACAAGTCGAGAATTGTTATGTCTTAAATAAATAAATTAATCCCTCATAAGTACTAGTTGGTCGTGCGCCGTGGGTCGTAGGCTGTGAGCCAATGGGCTGGGGATTGGGGCTAATTGGGTTGAGGCGCTAAGTAGCGCTTTGTTAGGCGTACTTTGCACTTTGCACAGAGTTATCTGGGCTAGGTGGCGCCACGTTGGCTGCCACTGTGGCCACATCGCAGGCTGCTTCGCGCGCATCATGCGGGTGAGCTTCACGTTCACATGATGCGAAGGTGTGACCCTCGCGTTTGCGAGAGGGAACGTGATCCTCACGTTTGCGCGAGGGTACAAGCCTCCCGTTCTCACGAGGGTGCAACCCTCGCGATCGCGAGAGGGAACACGACCCTCGCGAGGCACGACGCAACCCTCGCGTTCAGACGTTACTGCATGCAGTAGTTACAGCAATTAAGTCATTTGCTGTTATAATCATAATTATCATTATGATTTGTAATAGTCAAACTGACTCTGGGTGACCCTTGAGTTGGCATGAGAAGCCTATAAATAGTGCTCCTTGGGGCAGCTCTTGAGATACACGTGAACACACTCAAGTGTTGTAAAACTTGAACAGATTCAATCTGTTAAGTTGTTGTGCTGCTGCTGCAGAGTCTAAAAACGTGTAAACTTTAGCCTGTGTCCGAAGGAACATAGCCCTGAACCGAAAGGTTTTTACGGATTGGAAGATCTTTGCCTGAACCGAAAGGTTTTAATAGATCAAGGAGATCGTTGTCTCGACCGAAAGGTCTTATAGATCGAGGAAATATTGATGGGGTTGGTGCATACTATTGTACTGTACTATTGTTCTTGGAAGCAGTTTAGCCTTGATATCTTTGCATCGGATCGAGTAGGCAAATATTGTTTTAAGTGCAACGTTTCACAAACGCACAACTACTAACTTGAAAAAGTTTTTAAAATACAACACTTCAGTTTCTTTCAGTTCTCACTGTTTTATATCTGTTTTATTCCAGATTTAGTTACAGACGACAACATAAAGTAGTGGTTCGAGAAAAACTGGTTTAATAATCTCCTTTTGGCCTAAAAAATAGGCTAGTTTCGGCTATGTTTTGCCAAACGAAAAAGAATAAAAAACTACGCCAGAGCTTAGAAACCTTGGTTGACAAAGCTTAAACTTCATTATCAAAATATACAATTGTAATTGTATTTGTCTGCAGCAAAGAATAATTATATTAACTTTATTAAGACTGGTTCTAACTTGATGATATGGCGAGTTCACAATTCAATAGGCTCATCACACTACAAGACAAGATTTTCTTCTTTTTTATGAGTTATGGTGACCTTTTATCACACTTATAATGATTAGATTGTAGATCATACATGCCCCGCACGAAGTAACATGTGAAAAAGAATTTCAGTCATTAATAACTCAAATAATAACTAAGGCTTCTTAATTTTGAATATCATGATGTTTTTCTTATTTTCATGATATTTTTGTTAAATCAAAGCACCATGCGTTTAGAAACTATGATGTTTTTTAAGTTAAATCATCATCAACCCAATAACTCAACACTCATTAAAAACACTTTTTAGGTCTTTTAATTTTGGTGTTTTGATTTTGAGCTTGAGGATGCGTTAATATAGTATCTAACATAATATATTAAATATAATTAATATATTGTTTAATATCAACATGCTTATTATATAATATTATATTATATTACACTATATTTTAGCTAATTTGATATACTAGTAATATTTATTAATAATATAATAACATATTAAATTCTTATATTTAACAAGTTGATAATAATATTAATAAAATTAATAATATAGTTAAAAACATTTAACTATATTATATAATAACACAGTTAAAGTAATATAATAACAAAATAATAACAAAACTTAAGTAAATTAATAATAAATAATAAAACATTATTGATAATAAATAATAAATAAAGAATAATATAATAATATACTATACGATATTATAATAATTATAATATGTAATAAATTAATAATAAAATAAATGTTATATCATATAATAATAGTAGCATATTAATAATAAATCAGTAATAGAATAATAACATAACAATTATATGTTATATAGCATATATCATATAGTAAATGAACCAAGATAAGTAAAATATGGAACTTACACGAAATAATGTTATGCAACTTGGGACATATGTGACCTCTCGCTTCTTCTTTCTCTCCAAAGCAACTTCAATGCCCCTGATAATTTCATCATAAAAGAACCAGACCCACGCAACAGAATTGACCCTCTCAATGCTATTCAGGTACCTGAGTAAGGGTCTAGGGATACCTTCCCTGGCTCTGGAGCTCCATATCATAGAGCATTGGTACAAGATTTATAGCAGAATAAAATCCTGGATATCTCGCTTTTCTGTAGATTCCACTAGCCGTTCCAATTGCCCTTCAAGGTGTTTACGTTGGGTGGTTTCTGCTTTTTTTAACTTCTTACCCTCTTCAGAAATAAAAAGATTAGCGAAGTATTCCACCCATATTCTGCTTCTTGAGTCCCGATTGATACTTATCTTCAGAAATAAAAAGATTAGCGAAGTATTCCACCCATATTCTGCTTCTTGAGTCCCGATTGATACTTATGACTTCCCCATAGCGAAGTATTCCACCCATATTCTGCTTCTTGAGTCCCGATTGATACTTATGACTTCCCCATAAATTGGAAAATAAGTATGGTTATGGACTCATTGCAAATCAAATTTAACATTTTTCACACACCCTCTTTTTGAATCAGGTATAGAAAATGTGTTATTATCGCTGTCAAAATAGCTCAGCAACAGTTCAAGTGTGGGCCGATCAGGCGCATGAGCCCCAAATAAAATATAGTGCTCAAATATAGAACCGCCTATGCCACTGACGAATATTCAGGGCAATTCGCTTCATGAATTCCTAATAGGCCCCGATATTAGCGGTTAACCTTAGTGATTTGGCCGCACTTGTAAGAGCAACTTTTTCCCTGCAAAAAGATTTCAAATTTGTAAGTTTAATAAGACCTATGAACTCATATTAGACCTAACACTAACGGGAATCTAATAGAACTAACGCGTACTGTTATAGAACTAACATTGGACTCAAACTATAACTAACATTGGACTCAAACTAGAACTCATGTGGACTCAGACTAGAACTAACAATACTGTGGTAAAACCTAGCATTGTTTAAAATGAACTAAAATTAGGGAAAATTAGGTCGAGTTCCCAAATACTGGATAACATAGCACTTACTATTTTTTTGGGGAGGGTTCGTTCATACGACCCGCCATGGTCGTTCTTCTTTTCTGGGCTCGCCATTTTATTGTCTGCTTTTACATTTCCATAAGGATTTGAGTAGCTTCCTCAGTGCTGCCAACCCTAGATGAACCGTCTTTGCCCTTCGACTCGCCTCGATGAACGACCTCGTAGTCGTTAACGAATCCTTCCCTGGACGATATTTTTCCGGCTAAAACCCTAGAACTGTTGAAATCCGAACAGAAATTAGAAAGATCAAGAGTTTTTGAGGATCCGCGGTGGGAGAGAGAAAGAGAGGGAGGGTACTTGAATAGGGATGGGGAGAATTAACCGAGATCAGTCCCATCAGAGGGGTAAGATCGTAACTTTTGATGTGCTTTTTCTGAAAAAAGATACATCGGGGCATCGTCACAAATACTATACGTATTTGGGGCTTATACACATGTGGCAAAATACAAGGGAGCTCGTCACACGAAGTTCCCACTTTTAGGGTCTGGACACATTTTTCCTATATTATATTATAATAAATAATATAACGGAAGCCTTGATTATTATTCTAGTTACTTAGGAACACACGCTGGGAGGATGGCTGGCTCTCCCTGGCCCGTTAATTGAACTTTAGTCATCGGGCGAAAGGCCGAAAAAGGTGACTTATTAGGCCCATAGGCGTAGGCTAAAATTGTAGGTTCAAATAGTATTTTTGTCCGGCCTGTTAAAGTTTTTTATGAGCTTTGCTACAGAGACCCAAAATATGGGACCAATAAGGAGGACAAGTGAGGTGTCCCCCTCCTATTGGATAATGAGTTGGTCATCATTAATGATTGCTAACTCATTATCCAATAGGAGGGGGACACCTCACTTGTCCCCCCTATTGGTCCCATATTTTGGGTCCTTAAGGAATTTTTCGTTTCTTATTGAAGAGACGTAAGATTTCAAGGGAAATTATGTTATTTACATGTTTTTTATAGTCGAGATTGGATACCCTCTAGTGATGCCAAAAGTTCAAGATCATGATAGGCCTAAGTGAGACTTGACATCGGCTGAAAATTGATCGCCGTATTAGCTTAACAAATTAAACAATACTCTAGGAATAAGTCTTGAGTTTAATTATTCTCTTGCATGAGAACAAAGCATTGCCATTAATACTTCATGTTTAAATAAAGTGACTTTCGTAGGCAGAGATCAAGAAGAATCAACCAAACATGTATATGCCGTTACGCAGAACATACATACGGTAGCCACATTTTGAGATAGGCAAAGAATTCATAGATACACAACTTTTACATGCAAAATATCAATTCTTCAGAGCTGTCTATGGCAATTGAAGTATAGTGTCCATGATGAAATATATGTTTGTCAGTTTGTGGTTACTTAAAAAAGACGAAACATGTGCTTGTGACAAGTGAAATACCACATACCATGTTCATTATTTTCTTTGTCCTTGATTAGTGTTCTATTTATAAGTTGTAAAAATGGGAGAAATCAGTCAGAAAGAGAATTCAGCATTTGCAGGTTTTTAACTCTTTTCTGGTCAAGATTAGTTGTAATCAGAGTATGTTTAACAACGGGCCAAAGATGCATGTTTGACAAGCAGTTTACTTTGGCTTATTAGCCAAAACAATGGGCTGGAGTAACTTATTTCTTGGTAGCTTAATTATAAGCTATATTGTTTCGCTAAATAAAAGACCACTTTACTCTTTAGCATTTAAGAAAATTTCAAAGCATTTTTTCTCTATTTCCAATCTTTTTTTAGTCATTGTGGCAACAATGATGGATTTTAATTTAAATCGTTTGCTAAACACTCTATCATTAAAAATGGATTATAGTATAAATTTACCAAACGCTTTGAATTATAATCCACTTTACTATAAGCTATTTGTAGATTATAATCTAAAGTTGCCACATGATCTAAATCTAATTAACCATGTCACCGTCTATATCTCAGATACAGATATAGTTTTCAAGCCCATGCCGTGTCTTTTGTCTGGGACCCTACTATAATCATGGAAATAAATAAACCTGCTACAAGCTGGGTCTCTCTCTCTCTCTCTCTCTCTCTCTCTCTCTCTCTCTCAAGGTTACCAAAATGCACGGCCTCGCGCAGTGATCATTTTTATGCGCGTGTGTAAATTATAGTAAATTATTTAACTTGTCATTAATAATAATTACTTGGGACCAGACCTCTCTCTCTCTCTCTCTCTCTCTCTCTCAAGGTTACCAAAATGCACGGCCTCGCGCAGTGATCATTTTTATGCGCGTGTGTAAATTATAGTAAATTATTTAACTTGTCATTAATAATAATTACTTGGGACCAGACCT
>NC_033796.1:12828312-12855588 GCF_001876935.1 Asparagus officinalis
AGGTATCGATACCCGTATCGATACGGGTATCGATACCCAAGGTGTTTGGGCCACTCGACCCAAACATGTTTTTATTATATTTTTTTCTTTTTATTTTTCTTTTCTGCTGAGTGTTTATGGGCTTTGAAAAAAAATCATTTTTTCTTCATTGGGCCATTGTGTTATGGGATATATATATATTTTTTATTATGGGCTTTAAAAAAAATTTATTCCATAAGAGTTTTTCTTTTTATACTATGACAACTTAGGCTTTATTGATCAAATTTTTTTATAAGATAGAAAATATTCATTTATTTATTTTTTTAGTTTTTTTATAACATTTTTTATATAGGCTAAACAAAATGAGGATATATATATATATATATATATATATATATATATATAGGGAAATGTTTTCCTAAGGTGACATCTTAGATTCCCACCTAAAGGCGCGGTCTGAAATCATATCATTCCCTTTTTTTGCGGTCCGCTTCGTTGAACTTGATCTACACATTCTTAAACCCAAACATACTAATTTTGGGGTGTATATATATATATATATATATATATATATATATATATATATATATATATATATATATATATATATATATAGGGAAATGTTTTCCTAAGGTGACATCTTAGATTCCCACCTAAAGGCGCGGTCTGAAATCATATCATTCCCTTTTTTTGCGGTCCGCTCCGTTGAACTTGATCTACACATTCTTAAACCCAAACATACTAATTTTGGGGTGAACCCTTCGTATTTTGACCCTTCATCCACTCACCGCAATTTTAACGGTTTCGAATGAATAGAACTTTTTGCACGGGTCAACGAATGGTCAAAACACGACGGGTTCACCCAAAATTGATGTGTTTGGATTTAAGAACGTGTAGATCATCTACCAATGTGGACCATCTACCAAAGTTTCTATCCATTGATGAAAAGTCTATTCATATGATGCACGGATCTCTAGGTATCATCAATGGATAGAAACTTTGGTGGATGGTCTACTTAAGTTGACATAAGTTTTTCTCATATATATATATATTACTATAGTATATATATTAGTTTTGTTTTCTTTTAGCTATGGGATTCTTTAGATCTTAGTCCTTCAAATATTCAGTAGTTCCATATTTTTGAAATTGCTCATAAGTCCCTCAAATAGTAAGGATTCCCGCAAATTGGACCCACAGTGACAAAGGTCCTCACCTTATGTTTTCACCCAAAAATCTGTGTGTCCACAAAAACATAAGCTGAGGGACATTTTGATCATGGAGGGACCAATTTTTATGACCCCTAGGGATTTGAGGAACTAATTATGAGCAAAAAGCTAGCTGTGAGGGACTAATATGGAATTATTAAATATGTGAGGGGCTTATATCCAAACAGCCGATCTTTCATTTTTGTGAGCTTGAAAGAAAGTCATCGTACCGTGTGGGCTTAATCTTGGAAACTAATTATTGAAAATATGAATATATTGTGTTTTGCCTTTTATCTTTTATACTAGTTCTGAAAGAAGTATCATATATTGTGTATGGGCGTTTTATGGAGGTATTTATTTCAGAAAAATACATGTTATTATTAGCAATTGATGATTATAAGGAGACCGCTTATTTAGCCAATGAGATATGAAAGTGATGAAGTCCACATTTTTGATGTGATAAGGAGGATAGGCCCCACCATATGACTATTAGCAAAATGAGCCCCCACTTTATAAATATTTATATTTTCTTATATTTTTTTTTTTTTTTAAAGATTCTTAGTTTATTGTTTGTAGGTTGAACCCTCTTTTTGAAAGAGAGGGGCAAATTTGTGGGCTTCAAAGATATCAGACAGGAATCTAAAGACATGATATTGGGCCATAATTGTAAGAGAGAAGGTATACGGGCTTGAAAGAACAGATGTGTAAATTAAAGGAACAACGAGAGTTCAAATCCTTAATTAACTCATCAACAATAAAATACATATAATAGAATATAATATAATTAAAAAAACAGAATATTTAGGAAATCTCAGTATATTTCCATTAGGCTCAAGAACAAATATACAGCCATATAGTATATATACATAAGACTACCTCTCTACACGTGGTCGATGTTGTACTAAAATAGGATAGGAATACATGAGTGTTGATATCTATTTTAACAATTACTTGGACATAATTACATAAATTCTGGATACTGAAATGCAACGTTATATTACATTTTGATCCCGTTAATGGAGGCATATCAAGAATTTATGAAAGCGACTAAAAAAAGTGCTAGGAGATTGTAGTCGGCACAAGTGTCATGGCTCATGAATGATACTCGATTGATCATAATCTTTCAAAAACCAACCCTTAGGTTTATTTTAATCAAGTAGGCACTTAAGATGAATTATATATATGTTCGTGACAATTGAAATACCAGATACCATGTTCAATTTCCCCCCTTGAATAGTATATTGATCAGAAGTTCAATACTCATATGTAAAACTGGAAGAGATTATCATTTGAAAAGAAAATTCAACATTTGCAGGTATAACTCTTTTCTGATCATGTAAAACTGGAAGAGATTATCATTTGAAAAGAAAATTCAACATTTGCAGGTATAACTCTTTTCTGATCAAGATTAGTGCTACTGAATCTAATCAAATATGTTTGCAGGTATAACTCTTTTCTGATCAAGATTAGTGCTACTGAATCTAATCAAATATGTTGTCGTCTATATCTCAGATTCACCTAACACGGAAGTAGAACTAAGATGTACACAAATAGAGCGCTCGTCTGTTGTGCATAATCTCAAGAAGTTATGAATCAAAACAATTCGTAGGTTGAGATTGGTTATTTTACATTAATGCTCCATAAGCAGTGAGCATGTTTGTTCAGCAAAATAAAAAGAGAGCTTGAACAACCTATTACTATGTTCGGCTAAACAAACAGCTTCAATCTAATTTCATTCACAACCTCTTGCACAGGCTAAACTTCTAATTCCTCTATTGAATATTTGTTCATTGTTTACGAATAATCTAGTGGTCTTTAGAAGTCAATAATCCACATAATTGTAGCTTGAACTTAGATTGTTTAACATTAATTCTCCCTGAGCATTTTTTGTGCAGTGAAAGCAACAAGGGTACTAAGCAAGCTAGTTTCAGCTAAACTATTCCTGAGTACAATCTCCTAATACATTTTTCCAGCCTCAAATACTCTCCTACATTCTTGCTAAGTTGCTATGCCTCTATTAAAGGAATCATAATGTAATATAATGTTGCATTTCAATCAGAAAATAGTAATCCAGAATATATGCACAGATAATTCTCTCTCTTAACTCCTAATTACTGTGCTTCTTCTTCATTGAAAGGGACTCAATATATAACAAAACGATGAATCGTAGCAGTATTAGTCAGTATGATACGGTAATGCATACTAATAAATCCGCTAAATAAATGTAAATGATCTTCAACATTATCTGTTAATTCCCAACGTAATGAGGTATCAACTACTACGAACTGTGATGAATCAGGAGAAACATACAACGAAAATAGAAATCACGATGAAGTATGCAGAAATCACCAATTAAAATTCCCCAATTGGAACTAAAATCAAAGATATGAATCAGAAGTATCATGCAAATCAAATTCACCTGCGAACCTGAACTATAGGAAAAGGAAGAATAATAATAGCTGAATTTTCACTATAACCTGCAGATACTTCGAAACCATTCAAGTTTGTAACTTTTACACAACTAGAATCAACAAAAGCCAAGGGAAACAAAACCCAGATGTCAAAATTTGACCTTTTCATCTCTCGGTCGACGAGTGCGCGGTTTCCAAGGCTGAAGAACTGAATCCTGAAACTTTGAAGGCATTGCAGCTTTCTGCCTTTGTGAGGATCCGAATCCTCTGTCGAACCTCATGGTGCTGCTCCTGGCCATAGCTGAACCTGTAACAGAACTCAAGAAGAGAGTATGAGAAAGAAGATGAACAGGGACTGGGAATTGAGACTGAAATTGAGAAGAATGAAGACAGGAGTTGAGTTTGAGGGGAGAACAGAAATTAGAGTTGAAAGGAAGAACAGAATTCTTATTCATTCATCATCCTTTCAGTTTACAATCCCTTCTTTATACTCCAGCTCAAAACAAAGAAACACAAAAACGTGCACGGCTGAACAAACAAAACAGAACAGAATTAACTGTTCGTAACAGACTTTTACACATTTATTATAAAGCCCCTGTATTCAAAACATGTGCACAACAGCTCCACAAGTGTATCAGCTCAGTTTTCCCCCAGTACCTATGTCCTCCAGCTCCGCAAACAGGTTTCTAGTTATCAATTCATATGACAGGTTTGTGGATTGATCTCCGGAACCTGACAATTGATCTCTAGTTCCTGACAATTCCCTCCCCTTAAATTGGACCTTGTCTCAAGGTCAAGTGTAGGAAATTGTTTAACAAGTTCCCAGGAAGGTCTCCAAGTTGAATCTAATGAAGTGCGCTGCTTCCCTTTGACGAGAACTTGAGATGTCAAGCGATTCCCTTTGACAGCCGACCTCCTGTCCATAATTTGCCCTGATTCAACAACTATAAGCTCACCACGACTCATCTTTGAAACAAATTGAAGAAACTTTGAATTCTGAAATTTTTGACTGAGGAGATCAACATCAGCTAAATTCTTCAAATCAACAATCGAAAGCACATCGAGTCTTCTAACCACAAGATCAGCTACACTGAGCTCATACACTGGGTGCTTGCTTGCGACCCCAATACACTTCATTCGGGCATCATGGGCTGCCTCAGTAGAATTCGAATTCCCAAAAACAATACATCTCTCAGGTATAAAACTAAGCAATTGAGCCACGTGTACAAACATCTCAGGATATGTCTGTGGTTGTAGATCATAATTGAAACTCCTCTCTGTGTAAAGTCTAAAGCATTTTCCAGGTTGTGTTCTACCAGCACGACCTGACCTCTGGTGCGCACTTGCCTTTGATATAGGAGGCACCAGTAAAGATTCCACATGATTCCTTGGGTTATAAACCTTTTGCTTAGAGAACCCGGGATCAGTAACATATACTATTCCATCAAGTGTAAGTGAAGTTTCTGCAATATTGGTTGAAGCCACAATCTTTCTCCCAGGAGGGCCACTCTCTTTTAATGGAGGAGGGTCAGGCTCAAAAATTTTCTGCTGCATTCCTGGAGGCAATGTAGAGTATAACGGAATTACTTTTATGGAACCAACTTGATCTCCCATATTATTGATTTCCTTCGTGATCTTCTTGCATGCATCTTCAATCTCTTCCTCACCAGTAAGAAAAACAAGTATATCACCTGGAGGCTCACACATGTGCATTTGTACAACTGTCCGGATGGCAGCTTCCAAATAATCTCTCTCTGGATCTTGGGTATAGAAAATTTCCACAGGGTGCAGCCTTCCAGGCACCTTCATCAACGATGCCCCATTAAAGTATCCCTGAAATTTCTCAGCCTCAAGTGTAGCACTCATCACAATTAATTTCAAATCAGGCCTATTTCTCAAAACCTCTTTCAGAAGCCCAAACAGGACATCTGTTGCTAAGGTTCGCTCGTGAGCTTCATCAAGTATTATTACCTTGTATCTCTCAAGAAGTGGGTCAGCCATAGCCTCTCTTAAGAGTATACCATTCGTTAGGTACTTGAGAATTGTTTTGTTGCTATTGCAATCCTCAAAACAGATGCTATAACCGACTTCTTCCCCTATTGTGACATCCATCTCCTCAGCTACACAATGAGAACCCGACATTGTAGCGACTCTCCTTGGCTGAGTACAAGCAACCATTGGACGTTTACCTAAGTCCTCTAATTCCAAAACAAATTGAGGAATCTTCTTCCTGGCAGGAACTAGAGGTGATTCAACAGGGAAATTTGAGCTAGCATCAGCGTACGCTAAAAGACCACCAACTTTTTCCTCGAGCTCAGCCCTTGAGATCTCCTCAGGAGGCACTGCTGAAAAAACCTGAGCCTTCGGCGATCCATTCAAAGCATACAACTTCATCTTCTTAGTCTTCTTCTTCTTGCTTGAGATTGGGCATGGTGGGTTCTTGAGTTTTGGCTTTCTCTTGCTTGATATTGGGTATGGCCATTTCTTGAGCTTTGGTTTTCTCTTGTTTGAGGATGGCCATGGCGGGTTCTTGATGGATCTTAACGGCTCACTGAGCCATTTCGTCGAACACCTTTGTGGGGTTTTCTTGGAAGAAGAAATAGTTACAGGAGTTAGGGATTGATGAGAATGAAGATGCTTCTTGTACTCTTTGTTTTTGCTGCTTAGATCGCTTCTCATCGGAGCTAACATCGGTATTTGTGAGGCTCGAGAGCCTCGATACACCCTCATGGAGCTATTCCTAGCCATGGATGAACCAAGACTGTGTGCAGGCTGGAATTCTTCAGAAAAATCAACATTCATTTGAGTTTGGGAGATGTGGGTAGGTTCATAATTCCTCTTGCTTGAATATTTAGTTCCTGGCCTAGAGATTTCTCTGTTTTCTTTTGATTCGGAGCTCAAGATCCGACAATCATCCCTTGGTGTACCTCCACCAGAACTGTAAGATGGCTGAAATTCTTTGCTGAAATCATCACGCCCTTGCGATCTCTCATTGTTGTAATCAACTTGCAGTTTACTGAGATTGGAAATTTGTATGGCTAATTGACAACAACCATCATAAATGTTGCGCCCTTGTAGAGAATTCATTGCTTCCACGGCCTTTTGTTGTGATTTGAATTGGATAAGAGCTTGAAAGCCAATTGTCTCTTGAAGAATGACGATCTTCTCTACAAACCCATATGGAGAAAATACTTGATGCAACACTTCCTCCGTTATAGGATAGATCATTGTGTGAATGGTGACGAAGAGGATTCGATTGGGTTGCGAATCTTGATCTGTGAAGCTCTTGCTCATTTCTTGGCTTGGATTCTTGAAGTTCATGAGTTCTTGGAGAAGCTTTGCATTCTCGTCCAGATGAGAAGATATCCTCCTCATTCTTGCCGCCCATTGTTGATCGAATAAGCTTTGCTCTAATACCAATTGTGAGGATCCGAATCCTCTGTCGAACCTCATGGTGCTGCTCCTGGCCATAGCTGAACCTGTAACAGAACTCAAGAAGAGAGTATGAGAAAGAAGATGAACAGGGACTGGGAATTGAGACTGAAATTGAGAAGAATGAAGACAGGAGTTGAGTTTGAGGGGAGAACAAAAATTAGAGTTGAAAGGAAGAACAGAATTCTTATTCATTCATCATCCTTTCAGTTTACAATCCCTTCTTTATACTCCATCCCAAAACAAAGAAACACAAAAACGTGCACAAAAACGTGCACGGCTGAACAAACAAAACAGAACAGAATTAACAAAACAAAGAAACACAAAAACGTGCACAAAAACGTGCACGGCTGAACAAACAAAACAGAACAGAATTAACTGTTCGTAACAGACTTTTACACATGGCTGAACAAACAAAACAGAACAGAATTAACTGTTCGTAACAGACTTTTACACATTTATTATAAAGCCCATGTATTCAAAACATGTGCACAACAGCTCCACAAGTGTATCAGCTCAGTTTTCTACCAATTGTGAGGATCCGAATCCTCTGTCGAACCTCATGGTGCTGCTCCTGGCCATAGCTGAACCTGTAACAGAACTCAAGAAGAGAGTATGAGAAAGAAGATGAACAGGGACTGGGAATTGAGACTGAAATTGAGAAGAATGAAGACATGAGTTGAGTTTGAGGGGAGAACAGAAATTAGAGTTGAAAGGAAGAACAGAATTCTTATTCATTCATCATCCTTTCAGTTTACAATCCCTTCTTTATACTCCAGCTCAAAACAAAGAAACACAAAAACAACTAATATATATTTTAATCTGCTTGCAAAATAAATTGCCCACCTTCAGGTTTTGTATCGAGAATAATAGAGGAAGAAAAACAACTAAATATGCATTTCTAGACAAAAACTTTGTTAAGAATTATATTAGTTTTGATATGATTGTTAACGCACTGGCCATAATTCAATAACTTCAGTTTTTAAACAAAGTGGTTTTTGCCACTGTATGACTGCATTAGATTTCAATATATATTTTAAGCATTCCTTAAAAAAGATATTCTAAGCTCAAATTTCATTATCAATTTTTGAAATGTATTTATCTGACTCCCATTATCTGAAATGTAGTAGCATTATTTAAAAAAAAACTGTTAGTGTTATGTAAATTGTCAGTTCATAATACAATAGTTTAAATATTTGAGTGAAATAATCCCCGACAAATTTTTTCTGGACAAACTAGATATTGGAACATAACAGAGATTAGGCAGGGTTATTTTTGGGCATTTTAATGGCCAGAAAAAAAAAACTTTTAGATTGTATAGCCTAAAATAGTACTGAACTTTGTTTTCTTTTGATGCTTTATAGTTAGTAGCAAGTGAATTATTGACAACTTGCATTAGTCTAAGATTGTTTACAAAATATACTAAATTACATTTAATACGATAATATTCTATTTTTTAAAATGGTTTTGTTGACCTTCATCAATTGTGATGATTAGAACGCTAAAAGGAATTCCATGCATTAATTTGGTCATTACTTGTTTTATTTAAGAATACTAGTATAGTGCACGTGCGTTGCACGTATACATACTTAGTTACTGCTGGATAGAAAAATTAAAAAATGTAATATGTTTGTTATAGCTCGTATCTTCTTGTCACCGTGTGATTAATTGCAACAATATGGCCAGCACATATGACCACCTTTGTTGAACTTACTATGCACCATTCTAATGAAGAATAGATAGCTATTTTAGAACTGTAGTTGGAGAGTTATGGTGATGAACATGATTTCATTTAAAAGAACTATATGGAGAACAAGAAGAGAGGAAATTAAAGGTTAATCAAATTAAAGTGATTAAGTGAGTGAAACAATATGGTACATAAATGCATTTAAAAAAGGGTATATAAGTGCAAAGGTATGGAAACATTAGGGTATTTAATTAAACTATATTTTATTGTAGGAGAACTCTAATTACATTTTTTGAGAAAGAAATCTTTGCCAAAAAAATACTTATTTCTGCTAAAATCTGGCACACAAAGGAGGAAAGCAACAGTTCAAATGCCTGATAATATGAACTTTGACTGATGTTTATGAAAGCTTTAAGCCAAGTCTCATGTTTATCAATTTCTCAAATCTGGTTGTTGTAACTTTCAGCAATACTAATCACAACAAAGTGAATTACAAAGGGAGGGAAACTTTTTCCCTTTAAACTATGATACAAAGTATAATAGCATAGACATCCTGAAAGCGTATATAATTGTGTACAGAAACTTAAAATGAAAATGAGATGAAGCTAGCTTATCATCTGCAATCAATGCCATGTGTTATTTATCATTGACGGAGAATAATACGATCTTATTAGAGCACCGATGTTGGAGCTACATCATCTCGCTTCATGATAGTCCACAAGGCCGTTGTCATCAAGGTTGGTCAATACGCAAAATTGAAAAATGGCTGGGTTTGTCAGAGCGAAATGATAGATTGTTTTAAAGAATCTTACGAAAATTACATATTGCACTAATATATTGAAAAACTTATTATAAAACTTTGAAATAAAAGAGCTAAAACTTGCACACAAGTCTATCATTTCTCTACATTGTGGAATTTCAGGATTCACGAGCAACAGAGTTGATGATTTTATAGATAATTGAAACTCACCTAAAAATAAAACAAACGTAAAATTAAAAGATTTTCACATCATTTTAAAACCATGCCTGTCGTTATTTTTTTTACCTAAATAACGTCTACCAATTACGCTTAGCAATGCAACAACGGGTTTCACATCTTTCAAATTCTCCAAAGACGATCCTTCAATCTCCGCTAAATCGCCCCATAGTGTCATCGAAATTTGATCAAACCTAAATTTTTTAAAAAACATTAGTTTTCTTACCAATAATCAGTACATAATAATAAACAATAATATTAAATTCTTACTCTTTATTCATAATTATGACCTCCCTTCTTTTGGAATTGGGATTGCTAAAAATTGACTTCACAATTGTTACAAACCCAATAACATCTGCAATGGAGAAATTTTAGTGATTATTAATATGTAGAAATATTCGCATAATATTTTTTTTAAAAACTTACCAAAATACATTATTCCATCATCAAAAGCAGAAGCATCTTTAAATGAAAGGAATGTTCGTTTCAACTTTTCCAATGATACAATTTTTTTTGTTTCTCGAATGATTATCTTTGTTGTTAGTGCCAACTCCTTTTCTCAAATTATTTGGAGGCTTTACTTCTCCATTGGTTATAGTATACGTCTCTCCCTTTATCAATAAACCGCTGAACTTTTCTATCAGCTTATTAAATAAAATTACTTGAATAAGTGTTCCCTACAAAAGTCACAATGTAGAATAAAACACATAATCATGGTAATATGAAAATTACATGGGATAATAACAATGTGAAATTCGTATCACCTCTTCATCAATTAGAATCAACTTTTGCTTATTCCCTTCTCCATTCTTAAAGGAGTATAGTATTACGTAAGACACGAACATTTATACTCTATTGTTTTTGATAAATTTTTATCTCTCGGATCGGGATGTTGACTTGATCATTAGTTCCATCTTGATCAGATGACACGCTTCACGAAAAAAAATATAATTTATAGAGATAATTTGGAGTTTATACCTTACAAAAAAACATGTTTTTACTAACCTTTTTGAATCACATAGTGTTGCTTCCATCTCTACCTTTTTTATTTTTTTTGTTAGAATTTGATAAGATTTTGTAAGATGGAAGTTGGGTATGGATTATATTTATATGAGATAGAAGAAACAAAAGTGTAAAAAACATTTATTAAATATTATTTGTAACTGATGTCTCTTCTAAACGCACAAATAATATTAATAAAGTAGTGAGGATTATAGTTAATTGTAACTGATGTCTCTTCTAAACGCACAAATAATATTTAATAAAGGAGTGACGATCAATTATGCGTGAAATTAATATTTATAAACACACAAATAATATTTGATAAAACAATTCTATCTTATCTACAATGGTTATAGATTAATATTTATAAACGCACAAATAATATTAATTATAAAGGAGTGACGATCAGTTAATTAATAATAAAGGATATAAAGGAGAATTGAGTGACGATCAGTTAATAAAGGATATAAAGGAGTATTTATAAATATTAATTTCACACATAACTGATCGTCACTCCTTGATAATGTTATTAATTTACAACGGATATAAAGGAGTGAAGATTAGTTATGCGTGAAATATTTGTGAATTTTCAAAATATAAACGCACGCATCAGTCACAAATAATTAGAGGAGTATTTATTAGATAACATTTAGTACATAGTTATGAATGGAAGAAATAAGTTGTAACTCATGTCTTAACAATTGTTAAGGTTATGGTTTATGCATGTGTCTATATGTTTTATTGTATGTATGTGTTATGTTTGTATGTATGCCTTTAAACATAAATTTGTATGTTTTATGTATGTGTTATCCTATGTATGTATATGTTTTAACATAAATTTGAGGGCATTCTTGGAAGAAATGTTTTAACATGCCAACACACTTTTATAATAGTATTAGATAAACTGGGATTTATTCTTCGGCCAAGAGTACGAGTTAATAAATCTTATTGGGCCAAAAATATGAGTAATGGATGATTACTTACGATAAAATCTTGGGCTGGTTATGATTTATTTTTCAAAAGAAGAAGAAAATAGTAGTATCTTAATTTCTAGATGAGCTTATATATTATTTTTTGACTTACAGAAGATCTGGTATATATCCTCTGTTGTACTCAGTTTTAAAATGAGATCATAGTAGTTTTTTGTCTAAACAGAGCTATTTTCCACAATGTACATCACTTTTATCCTAATTTTTGATAGTTGGTACATTAACTTTGTTGTTGATGTAACCATTTCTATTAATTATAGTAAAAACTTTTGTTTAGTATAGCAAATCTATGCTACTATTGCAAATTTTGCATCAGTTTAGCAACTATTATTGCAGATATAAGCTTTCTGCTTGTGTAGCAAACTTCAGACACAAGGGTATACCTGTCACGCCCTGGGCCCATAGGTCCGTTGGCGTATGTAAGCTTTTGGACCCACCGAAAGCAACTCAATGTTAGCTAAAGTTCACTACCGAAATGCTAGTACTAGTTATTCTTGGGCTTTGGGCTTCTCTATTTAAGCCACTAACATCTCTTTACACAAATCCATATGAGACTAAAGTGAGGGTGTTACAATCACCCCACCTTACAAAGATGACAACACATCCCAGTATCACTATCAGACGATGTAGACTCTAGAGAGGGTTCTGTAGGCTGTCTAAAAATCAAAACAGATAGCTTATCCCCATCAAACATCAACAATGGAGGTTACAATTCAATGACTTCCAGAAGGCTACAATTTGAAGACTTTCACGTAGATCGATGAATGTTACAAATCAACGACCTTCACGACAACCGATGAAAGCTCTGATCAATGGTCTTCATAACCAATAATGAGAGTTGCAATCTGACGACTCTCACATTTCAAAGAGCTAAAGCGAAGATTATTAAACAATGATCGTCGCGACGCTCTGACAGAAGAGATTACAAGCCAACGATCTCTTCAATCCAAGACGCAGGACTCATCCCTGCATCCCAGAGGTGAAGCACAAGTGGCCTCATTCCAGAGTCAAAGCTATGCAAACGCAGCTCCTAAATACTGCAAACGCAGCTTCCATTCGCTGCCAAACGCAGCTTCTAAATGCTGCAAACGCAGCTTCCATCTGCTGCCAAACACAGCATCTAACTGCTACCAACGCAGCTTCCAACCGCTGCCAAACACAGCTTCTAACCACTGTCAACGCAGCTTCTAACAGCTGCCAACGCAGGTTCCATCTGTTACCCAACGCAGCTCACAAACACTGCGTTCAAACGTAGATTTCATTCTAGAATACAGGACCTGCGTTTGACTCGTTCAAACATGAGTTGAACGGTTCCAGAAACCGTTTTCTCCCCATGATCTGAGGGATTTCCGCCCCCACTTAGGAGCGGATTAAGAAGACGGTTACACCCCTTAATCCCCTATAAATAACTGAAAAATTAGTTTAGTTGAGCGGTTGGTCAGCTTTTTGGCTTGGGCAGATCAAGAGAGATCTTTAGATCCTTGAGCATTTTCAGATCTAGAGATCAGCAAAGGGCATTCTTCGGCAACAGGAGCTATCTTCGTGCTTGGCTTGTCTAACCAATTACGGTTAAGATCAATCAACTCTTTTACAAGAGTTTAAACTCGCTCTGAGTTATCAATTCGTTCAGAGTTTCAAACTTGCCACGCAAGTCCTCCACAACGTTAAATCGTGAGGAGAATATCATGTTCCAGTGAAACAAGACGTTCGGATCGTCAACGAGAAGCAAACTTGACGCAAGTATTCGAGGGAGGCATCTCATCACTACTGTGAAGAACCTGTTAGACCCTAGAGGGGGGTGATTAGGGTCTTATGCTAATCTAATTCGATTTAAATACCAATTAAAATTAATTAATAAGTTATCCTAGCAAGTATGAAATACCATAAGATATATGAGCTAGGATAAGCAATATAAACAAAGAGATATATCCTATATGATAAAATATATATGCAAGGATATATAAACTAACACAATGGTAAACAATATGAAACAAGATAGTGGATCATATAAATAATGAGCTAATGACAATGGCGACAAGAATTATAAACACAAGTATAAATAAACGCCAAAGCACACTCAAACACAATCAAATGATCACGGAGTTCGGACCTTCCGTCCTACGTCTCCGCTCCCCACTCCCGGGGAGAAATCCACTATCACAACCGGGTTTTCTACGTTCACCCGAATAACGTTTACACCTCACAGTGTCGGTTTTCAACGCTCACCGAACAACGTTCACTCCTCACACTCGGTTTTCTAGTTCACCGAAAACTTCACAACACACTCGGTTTTCTAGCTCACCGAAAACCTTACACCACTCACAATGTAACAAATATAAATTTGTTCTCTACAATAGATGAGAACACAATTAAGCACAACTCAATGTTACAATCTCTCACAACCCTAATATACTATGTATGCAAATACAATAAGCTCAAGTGGGTGTGTGTAACAATGAGATAATATAATCAAATCTAAACTCAATATAAAAACTAGCTTTAAAGAATGATAATCAAATAACTAAGCAAATGTAAAGCTAGATAGAGTTTAGAAAACTTCTCCAATAGATGACAAGATGGAGAGATGGATATTGGAGCCCAAACAAGAAGATGATCTCCTCCACTTGTGAAAACAATCTTCAAACCAAACAAATACTAAAACACACTTAAACCCTTATTTAAAACTTTTTAAACTTGTTTAAAACATTTCTTGAGTGCCCTTAGAAGTATGAGGACATGGGGTATATATAGGCTCATGAAACAAGTCCAAAAACCAAGAAAAACACCTTCAAAACATTAAAATAAACAAAAAGCAGAACTAGTCGTTACTGTAGCAACAGTCGGGTGCTACAGTACTTCGGTCGACCGGTACGGTCGACCGAGAGGCATATGCAAAGCTGAGAAACGTCCAGAGACATTTCCGGTCGACCGGAGTTACTGTAGCAGTGCGCGGCTATTTTGTAAAATCAATTTAAAATAGTAAATGAACTCCATAAATTATGAAATTTTGTGGGAATGTTCTAGACATGTATAATAACATGTCAGAGAAAGAATTTCTGAAAAATATTTTCCCAGTTGAGAGAAATAAATATTTGAACACAAATTTACAGTTTCTGAAAAACTGTTAACATATACGATTTTGTAAAATCAATTGGGCACAGTAAATCAACTCTAAAAATAGTAAAATTTTGAGGGAAGTTTCTAAACATGTATATAAACATGTCAAAGAAAGAATTTTTCAAATATCACTTCCCATTTGCGAAAACTCATCTGTTTTGTAAAACATGCACGAACATGCACGAACGAAAAACATGATTTTGTAAATTCCATTAAACATAACAAATCAATTCCAAACTTGATGAAACTTTACGAAATGTTTATAAACATGAAAACAAACATGTTAGAAAAAGAATTTCTCAAATTGAATTTCCATTTGTGAAAACTCATGTATTTTGCAAGTATGTCCAAAACATGAAAACCTAAAACCATGCATGTATATATATAACTATATATATACATAGAAACCAAATACGTGTGTGTATATGATATTGAGCTTAAGGTACTTAACACACATAATATAAAATCTAAACTAGATTACCCAAGAAACTAAATTACCCAAGCTTGATTGGTCTTCAATAAGCTCTACTTGGTAATCTCGCGGATGAAGCTTGAACTTGATCTTTAACTTTGAATTGCAAGGCTTCATCGACATTCCGCCAACCTCCTTTGGATATGATCGTTGAAGCTCTATTCCATCCATCCTCCAACTACGTTGTTTGTCTACAATACATAGGAAAACACAAATACTAGACAAACAACATTAGTGGTAAATTGTTTGTTAAACATCATCAAAACAAGAAGGCCAACAATCTCCCCCTTTTTGATGATGACAAACAATTTACAAAAAAAAATATATGCATGAAGGAAATGAACATATACAAGATAATACACAATATACTCACAATATTTCTCCCCCTTTGACAACATCAAAAAAGGGGACAAAGGAATAAGAGAGCGAAAGCTCCCCCTATCAATAAGCACGGGTGAGTATCAAACATAAAAAGATATAGGGATTGCTCCCCCTATCAAAATGCCATATGGAATATATGAAATGAATATCATGGCAAACATATGTGAGCAAGCATAAAAGATATGCTAACAATCACTCACATCCAAGAGATAATGAGAACACATAATGATATGTTACGATAAATAGGTGTCTCAAAAATACAAGCCTAAAACCATGTATAAAAAATAGATTTATGAAATCAAAAGAGAGAAAACATGAGAATCATGAAATAGATTTATGAAATCCAAAGGGAGAAAACATGAGAATCATGCAAAAAGAGTTTTCGAATGAAAACAAATCAACCAAATGAAATCATAAATCAACCATTTAAACTAAAAATGATGTTTGATCAACAAAAAAATCTTTTGTAGGACTTGATCAAACCACTCATGGAATACATTATAAAGCACGAATAGATGATCCATTAGCACAAACACATAAATATCATCATATAAGTGAATTATAATGAATTCAAAAGCAACAAATCAAAACACAATTTTTAAGAGAGGCAACAATTATATCAAGCTCTTGAGCTTGTTCCAACCCATATAATCATTTTAGCATCCGGTAAACTTGATTTGGGAATAAACACCCAATAAACCCGGAGGGTTATATAAATACAAACCTCTCATCAAAATCAAAGCTAAGAATTATGAAAACAAAAGAATTTGACCAATAAAAAGAATTGTTTTCATAAAAATTTAAAATACAATTTTCGAAACCAAGAAAAAGAAAATTAAAACACTAAAATTCTTGGTTTAAAATCAAATTTATTTTGGTACCCAAGTATTCTTGGTACCAAAAGATTTAGGGACATGACCCCTATCAATGAAGCTCAAAGCCTTAGGGTTATGAACCCTCTTAGGCACATATGGTGCACTAACATGGTCAAAACAATATTCATTCAAATGACCCTTCCTATTGCAATTTGTGCAATGAAAGAGATCCATTTGTTTTTGTGGACCATTAGCTCGTGCACGGGAATCATTTGCAAATAAAGATTTTCTTTTAAAATTATTTTACAAATGGGAAACTCTCTTCAAATCAAAACAAAACTTGGTCAAATGACCAAATCTACCACAATGATCACACTTAAACTTTTGTGGGTCTTTTTTAAATCATAGCAAAATTTTGCCAAATGGCCAAAACGTCCACAAAGATCACATTTGAACATATTAGCATGTTTATGATGTGCATGATAAGCATATGCATGTGTATGTGATGAAGAAGCTACATGAGATGCACAAAGAGCATTAGCATTGTTATGTTTGTATGCATCATAGCAAAATCTAGCAAGATGGCCTTTATGACCGCAAATAGTGCATTTGTAGACTTTGCTATATATGTGCATGATGAGTAGATGATTTTGACTTAGACTTGACACACATATTCACAAGCTTCTTATGGTTGTTAATGCATGTATTAAGAGTTGAATCTAAAGAAGAAATACGGTTTTTAACATTGTTCAACTCATCATTAGGCATATTAGCATTAACTTTAGAAGTAGAACATAAATAATTATTTATAAAAGAAGCAGTATCATTTTTTATGTTCTCTACTTCTAACATGGCATTATCTTTTTCATGAGATAAGCTAGTTATAGATGTGGTTAATTTTTCATTTTCCAAAATTAACATGTCATTGTTTTCTTTAAGCATGATATTTTCTTTTGCAATGACATCCAATTTTGACACTAGCTCCTCATGATTGGATTCTAAATTATCATGCTTGCTTTTTAAATCAATAAAATCTTTATGCAATTTGTTATAGGCATGCAATAATTTTTTACTAGCACAAGCAAGTTCATCACTAAATAAATCATTAATGTATTCGAACTCGCAAACCTCACTAGGGCTATCGCCTAGTGGCCGTGTGCATGATGAAGCTCCACATGAACTTGAAGCCGGATCCGCCAAAGCTTGTTGGATCGCCTCCAAGTCTTCTTGATGCGCTTCTATGAATTTCCATAATGTATAAGCGCTATCAAAAGAATCAAGCTTGTTAGACATAAATGAATCAAATGCATTTAATAAAAATTCTAACATAAGCTTGTTCATAATAAACATCTTTTTATCATGTTTGCTCCACTTGGATTTCTCCAACGTGGGCACAATATAAGCACAATCAATGATTTCCCATAAATCGATATTTTTAGATTGAACAAATATTTTGAATCTAAAGCACCATTGAGCATAGGGGAAAACATTGAATTTAGGAGCAACACTAGAATCATAGCCTAAACAAGATGCATCATTCATATCCATAATTTGTAAAAATATGCAAGCAAGATACAAATATAATCAAAACAAGATTAGCACAAAGAGATAACTTGGATCTTTAACTCAAGGCGATTAGACCTTAAATCAAAGAGCACCAAGCTCTGATACCAATTGTTAGACCCTAGAGGGGGGGTGATTAGGGTCTTATGCTAATCTAATCCGATTAAATGCCAATTAAAACAAATTAACAAGTTATCCTAGCAAGAATGAAATACCACAATGTAAATGAGCTAGGATAAGCAATGTAAACAGCAATGAGACATATCCTATATGATGAATATATATATATGCAAGGATATCACAAACAAATGATCACAGAGTTCGGACCTTCCGTCCTACGTCTCCGCTCCCCACTCCCGGGGAGAAATCCACTATCAAAACCGGGTTTTCTACGTTCACCTGAATAACATTTACACCTCACAGTGTCGGTTTTCAACGCTCACCGAACAACTTCACTCCTCACACTCGGTTTTCTAGTTCACCGAAAACTTCACAACACACTCGGTTTTCTAGCTCACCGAAAACCTTACACCACTCATAATGTAACAAATATAAATTTGTTCTCTACAATAGATGAGAACACAATTAAGCACAACTCAATGTTACAATCTCTCACAACCCTAATATACTATGTATGCAAATACAATAAGCTCAAGTGGGTGTGTGTAACAATGAGATAATATAATCAAATCTAAACTCAATATAAAAACTAGCTTTAAAGAATGATAATCAAATAACTAAGCAAATGTAAAGCTAGATAGAGTTTAGAAAACTTCTCCAATAGATGACAAGATGGAGAGATGGAGATTGGAGCCCAAACAAGAAGATGATCTCCTCCACTTGTGAAAACAATCTTCAAACCAAACAAACACTAAAACACACTTAAACCCTTGTTTAAAACTCTTTAAACTTGTTTAAAACATTTCTTGAGTACCCTTAGAAGTATGAGGGCATGGAGTATATATAGGCTCATGAAACAAGCCCAAAAACCCAAGAAAACCAAGCAAAAAGACAAAAAAACGGATATATCAAAATCTGGGAATTATAGCCGTTAGCTACAGTAACCAACGTCCAGAGACATTTCCGATCGACCGGATTACTGTAGCAGTACGCAGATATTTTGTAAAATCAATTTAAAATAGTAAATGAACTCCAAAAATTATGAAATTTTGTGAGAATGTTCTAGACATGTAGAATAACATGTCAGACAAAGAATTTCTGAAAAATCTTTTCCCAGTTGAGAGAAATAAATATTTGAACACAAATTTACAGTTTCTGAAAAACTGTTAACATATACGATTTTGTAAAATCAATTGGCACAGTAAATCAACTCCAAAAATAGTAAAATTCCATTAAACATAACAAATCAATTCCAAACTTGATGAAACTTTACGAAATGTTTATAAACATGAAAACAAACATGTTAGAAAAAGAATTTCTCAAATTGAATTTCCATTTGTGAAAACTCATGTATTTTGCAAGTATGTCCAAAACATGAAAACCTAAAACCATGCATGTATATATATAACTATATATATACATAGAAACCAAATACGTGTGTGTATATTATATTGAGCTTAGAGTATCTAACAAACATAATATAAATCCTAAACTAAATTACCCAAGCTTGATTGGTCTTCAATAAGCTCTACTTGGTAATCTCGCGGATGAAGCTTGAACTTGATCTTTAACTTTGAATTGCAAGGCTTCACCGACATTCCGCCAACCTCCTTTGGATATGATCGTTGAAGCTCTATTCCATCCATCCTCCAACAACGTTGTTTGTCTACAAAACATAAGAATGCACAAACACTAGACAAACAACATTAGTAATAAATTATTTGTTAAACATCATCAAAACAAGAAGGCCAACAGAACCCAGAATTAAACAAAGGGGAGAATCAAGATCATTCTCCTCTCTTTTATAATCGGAATTCAAATTGTAATTAAGATCAAAAAAATACAAATCAAATTTCTTTTATTTTATTTACTCCAAAATTTCCACCAACAGGCTCCTACGGGCTCTAGAGGTGGCTCTCACCACATTCATACGGTGTAGTACTTAGCCCCGTATAGCACTTAGCTCCACACTTTTGGCTGACAAATGATATCAGAGCAGTTACCAGTCGAAAGTAAAGAGCTAAGTGCTAAATAAGACTAAGTGCTACACCGTATGGATGTGGTGGGAGCTACCTCAAGAGCTCGTAGGAGCCACCTCTAGAGTCCACATCGCCTGACTGTGATACTGGGATGTGTCATCGTCTTTGTAAGGTGGGTGATTGTGACACCCCCACTTTAGTCCTACATACACTAGTGTGAAGAAATATTAGTGACTTAAATAGAGAAGCCCTAGGCTCAAGAACAACTAGTGCTAGCATTTTGACAATGGATTTTAGCTAATATTAAGTTGTTCTTGGTGGATCCCACGGCTTGCACACGCCAACGACCCCACGAGCTCAGGGCGTGACAATACCATCAATTATGTCCAATCAGCACAAGTTTCTAGTATAGCATCTTTTGATCAAATAAAGTTGCTAATATAAGATCTTTTAAATAAATATAGCAAATACAACTTGCTTTTGAAAAGAACTTGGGCATAACATAGACAGTTATTATTTGAGGTCTGATTAGATGTAAGAAAAGAGAGCTCGTTGAAGATCCTCCGATACTATTATCAAAACTTCATAGGTATTAAATTAAATGTAACAGAAAAAGATGGATGTTCTGTAGAAAGGCGTAGCCAGGATCAAATCTTTGGACGCGACAAAAGCCTATGGCATATGGGCTTGGGCTTGGACTATGACTTGCGGGCTTCGGCTCATAGGGCTTTGCATAAGGTTTGCTCATAGGGCTCATTGGAAAACACATATTCGCCTACTTTGCTTAATAATCTTTCATATCGTTACTCATCTTCATCATTGATATGTGCATAATATTGATCATCCGTATAACTACAGAGATGAGTTCCCTTGATCTAAGCTTGAGCGACTCATCCAATGAGTCGTATGTAAGCATATCGCTAACATTTTCTTAGATAACACATGAACTGAGTATAACATGAATGTAACTTGAATTTACGCTTTTCTATATTGTCGAGTTAAAAAATTTTGGACTTCATTTGGTGACAATGATTAGGTAACATAAATATTTGACACCGGAAATATTGGGTACAAAGAATTCATGATAACATATTTTTTTTGAGAAAAAGGATGGAATACCATAAAGATATTCCAGCCAGCTAAATTAAGATAATTCATGATAACATATTAAAATAAAGTAGGCGTCAAGCTTTAGCTAGGGAGCAAATTTCCCTCTGTTTTAGTTTTTCGGACTTATAAGCTTTTATATTGATGCTGCTCTGTCTAGTCATTAATGCATTTGCGACACATGAAGTTGTGCGGATTCAGCCTCTTTCCTTGAAACTAATTAGTGGTATGCAGTTTCAAGAAGAATGCCCGAGCTTATTGAATAGTTAAGCAACTCAAAGATAATAAAAGAACAAAAGATGCAAGGGAATGCATCAAACAATGAAGAAATGTAAGAGGTAAAAGTCCCTCACCGATCAACAAGGAAAACACTACAGACACACCTTGGGGCACACCTCCCCCTCTCGGCTACAGTGCACGGGGCCCACTTGAAATTTTTAATAAATCTCAAGTGGGTCTCGTGTACTGTAGCTGAGAGAGGGGTGTGCCCCATGGTGTGCCTGTAGTGCCACCCTTATACTCAATTTCGCTGAAGAAATATTATTTAGTAAAATCTAGCAACATTGTCACACAACGTCCATAAATTTAATTGCTTCTACTCTTTTGATCAAAATTGCCTCGGATATGCAGCTGCTTGAACAATTTAAGCACAATCTAGGTTTTCTGCCTATGTATCCCAACAAAGTTCTGTTGAAATCCAGTACAACAATTAACTCGTATCACGTGAGAAAGAGAAATTTCAGATTTAAAACCAATCGCAATTCATTTCTATTCTAAGTTCAACCAAAAGAAACAAAAAACTTTACAAGCTCCCAAGATTGCTAATTTCTACGCAAAATAGATGAATTGAAGCAAACAGAAACAAACCCAGATGTCAAAATTTGATCTTTCCCCCCCTCGATCCACGACCGCTTCGTTTCCAAGGCTGAAGAACAGAGTCCTTGAACTTTGAAGGTACCGATTTTTGCCTCCTCTGAAGCTTTTCCTCATTCTGCAATCCAACTCCTTTAACAATTGGCTTCTTGATGGTGAAAGCTCCTTTGCCATCGAGTTCGAGCACAGCCATTACTAAAAGATCGAGGCCATGGCAACGAGAATTATAATTGGTTGAACGACGAAGAAGAGCTTGAGTTGTTAATGGATTTGATTGGTTTTGGTTGGGGTTTTGGGAATTGGGTTTTGATGGATTAGACATAATATGAGAAACTGAGGTTGATGATGGAGCGGACAATGAAAAGAGAGGATTGGTTTTGTGTTATTTGTAGAAAAACCACGTCAAATTGTTCAAAGTGTTGACAAAAGATTCGGTAGGGGTATGGTGTCTGTTACACCTAGGTATGATAGAATTTGTCATGTTTTTAGGGATGTGGTGAGTGTCACATCCGGATGTGGCAGAATCGTTTTCAGATTCCCACCATGTTTGAGATTGTGTTTTATTATAAATAGAAATACGTTTTTTAGGGTTTCTTAAGGAAAGAATTAGCATTATTTTGAGCACTTTGAGAGGGTGATATTGTGAGGGAGTTGAGAGCTTTGATTAGGGTAATATTTGAGTAATTTTGTAAGTTGTAACCCGTTGTATTTCTCTTCCATATAGTAAAAACTCCTCATCCTCTCCCCGTTGACGTAGGCAATTGTTGAACCATGTAAATTCTTATGTTTGGTTTGATTTGTGTCGTATTTTGGTGAATTGCACTCATAATTTGGTTTGGTTCTCTTCTCTCATCGCTCACCAACTCGTTTGGTTGTCGAGCACGCTTACGCACGGCACACAACATTATTTTGTGAGACGAATATATGGAATAATATTGTAACAATATTTGGGGCTGTGAGGCGCCTAATGAAGCCAAGCACCGAAAAAAACCCTTCACATCCAGCAGCCAATGTTGAAAAGGAAAAAGAAAACAAAATGGTGGGGCCAGTTCCCAAGTCTTGTTCTTATGGAGAGCTTCAATTTCTTCCTGCATTGCTACCATCCACAAAGATGCATCTGTGCCATTTATAGCTTCATGAAAAGTTGATGGCTCTCCATCTTCTGTTAGAAGACAGTATGCAACATTACTCTCCGTAATATACTCCGAGTGCCAAGTCGGTGGTCTTCTCTCACGAGTTGACCTTCGAACTTCTGGAGCCTCGGCCTCGACTGGTTCTTGTACATCATGCTCCAGTGTCGCTTCAGAAGAATTCGGATTATCTTCTACCTGAACAGCTACAGTCTCTGAGTCCTTCCTCGAACTGCTTTCTTTCTCTTTACTTTGTAGTTGGTTCTCTACAAAGATAACATCTCTGCTGATGATAACCTTACGGGCAGTGGGATCCCACAGGCGATACCCCTTTACTCCATCAGCATACCCCAAGAATATGCATTTTCTAGATTTTGAATCCAGCTTTGTAATTTCTTGAGCATTGTACATTATGTACACTGGACTTTCAAATATATGGAGGTTGGAATAATCAGCTGGCTTGCCAGTCCACATCTCCATCGGCGTCTTCAATTGTATTGCAGTTGATGGAGATCGATTCACCACATAACAGGTGGTTTTTACTGCTTCCGCCCAAAAGACTTTTTCCAGATTTGCAGTAGCCAACATAGCTCTTGTTCTTTCCAACAGAGTTCTGTTCATCCGCTCCGCCACTCCATTTTGTTGAGGAGTATAAGCCGTACTGAATTGTCTTTTGATGCCTTCATGCTTGCAGAATGCTAGGAATTCACCGTCTGTGTATTCTCCTCCATTATCTGACCTTAAGCACTTGATCTTCTTCTCAGATTCAAGCTCGACCCGCGCTTTGTAGGCTTTAAAGACTGAGAACACATCCGCCTTCTTCTTGATAGGATACACCCAACATCTCCTGGAGTAATCATCAATAAAGGATACAAAGTACTTTGCTCCTCCTAAGGATGTAACTGGTGCTTGCCATACATCAGAATGAACCAGTTCCAGAATAGCCTTGCTTCTAGAACTCGATGTATTGAACTTCAGTCGATGCTGCTTGCTTGTAACACAATGCTCGAAAAATGGAAGAGCTACCGAATTAAGTCCAGGAAGCAGTTTCTGATCGGAGATAACCTTCAAGCCTCGTTCTGACATGTGGCCTAGCTTGCGATGCCACATCATGGTTTGTTCTTCTCCACGGCTGGTTGATGCGACACATGAATCAGCTTCCTGCAGAGTCTCTCCCTTGAGCTTGTACAGATTTGCAGCTATCTTTTCTCCTTTTATCACCACAAGCGCCCCTCTAACAATCTTCATGACTCCATTTTCTATATGAGTCTTGCACCCGAGCTCATCTAATTGTCCCAAAGACAATAGATTCTTCTTCAAGCCCTTCACATGTCGCACATCTTGAATGGTGCGTATTATACCATCAAACATTTTGATTTTGATAGTACCAATACCACAAATCTCTAAGGCATGATCATTCCCCATGAATACAGATCCTCCTGAGATAGGTTCATATTTGTGAAACCAATCTCTCCGAGAGGTCATGTGCCAAGAGGCTGCTGAATCTAGAAGCCAGACATCAGCAAACTTCTTTCTGCCTTCATCAACAGTGGTTGCTCCACTAAATAGAATTTCACCATCCTCTGACGTGCTGACAACGCATCCTTGAGATGTTGATGGCTCTGAAGACTTTTTATCTCCACTCTTCTTGTTGTGCCAACACTCCGATTTGACGTGCCCTCTTTTGCCACAGTTGTAGCATTTGATATTCTTCTTACTTCGTGATTTCGATCTACCATGGGCATGACTCCCACTGGAGCCACGTTCTGTTGATCTTCCTCTCGTCACCGATAAGGCCTCCGCTTGCTGCGAACTTGTCTGTCTGTCTTCCTTGTTCTTGCGCCGATTTTCTTCCTCCAGAACAGCGGCTGCAACATCGTCGAAGACTAGATTGTCCATAAGGACGTTGTTCGTCAGGTTGATGATGAGTTGATCATACGAGTCTGGTAGACTCTGAAGTAGAAGTTCTGCACGTTCATTCGCACCAACTGTATATCCCAACGTTGTGAGTTTGGAGAACAGTGTGTTTAGGGTGTTGATGTGATCGGTCATCGATGTAGATTCCTCCATCCTCAGAGTGTAAAGTCTCCTTTTTAAGAAGATTTTATTGTGCATGGATTTCGCCTCATATAGCTTTGTTAGAGTATCCCAGATCTCCTTTGCTGTCTTCTTCTCCTCTATGCTTGACAGCACCCTGTCTGCTAATGCCAGATGGAGATTTGCAATAGCATTTTCGTCCATCTCGTTCCACTTCTTATCATCTGTGATGTCGTCCGGCCTTGCACCGATGGCCGCCAGGCAATTATCTTTTCTCAAGATAGCCTTTATCTTCAACTTCCACAGTGAGAAATTACTCCCGTCGAATTTCTCGATCTTGAACTTCGCCGCCATTGCTTCTACCACGAACAATAACTTCTTACTATTTCACGTAAATAGTATCGTACGTAAATAGTAACTTCTTACTGTATTTATGAACAGTAACCGTATCCGTAAATAGTATCGTACTTATGAATAGTACCGTATTTGTGAACAATACCGTACTCGTGAATAGTACCCGTCACCTCCAAAGGGTAAGTGATAACCTAACTTATTTTCTGATGTGGAGGATCCACCTTTGGTGGCAGCCACAGAGCATACGATAAGTAGATATATATAAGTACTCTAAGTTGGCTCTGATACCACTTGTTGGGACAAACCCGGGGCCCAAAAGAGCAGGGTCCCGGGTTTGTCCCAACAGGGGCGATATAGGAATTGGGAATTCAGATTGTTTTGTTTTTATCTTTACAATATTAATAAAGAGCGTGTTCGTCTCTATTTAAATGCAATGTAGAGTTTTAATCATGGTTTGATTGACAAAGCTAAGGGACTATGCTTCATGAATTCTTGAGCTGGAAAAGAGAAAATTGAAGCCACGAAGCTTGAGGACATTTTGTATGCAATTTGAAGGCACTAGATGAGTGCTTCTTGATCAACTTAGTGAGAAAAGCTTTCATAGTTAGAGGGAACGCCATTTGCTACGGGTCATATCATCTTCTTTGCTTTATTAAGCATATAAAAAAGTTGATGATTTCTTTGAACATTAATAATGTTCTTATTTTCTGCTCTCTATTTCGTTTTACTATATATGTTCAAGATAGACTGAAGTTCTAAGGATAAAAAGATGCATCTACAATGAGGGTCTTTAAAGCTCTCCGTACACTGTGTTTGAGAGTTTACTAGGAGAATGGAGAAGATAAAATAGAGAAAGAGAAGGCAGAGAAAAATAGGGAATATATAATGTCATGTTTGGGAGTTTAATAAAAGGAATAGAGAGAAATTTAATTTACCATTTTTGGGAGATCTAATAAATAGAAGTAAGGGAAAAAAAGAGTTTCATTACCAAATCGCAACCATTTATCGATGATGATAGAGAACAATATCGTCTTCAAACATTAAATATTTTATGATCAATTTCTCTCTCATTCTCTCTACACTCCGATTTAGGGGGAATAAAATGACAATATTATTATAAAAAATTCAACCCCCCCCTCCCCCTATGCTCCTCAAAAAAACTTTCAAACAGAGTTCCAACTTCTCTCCCTTTCACTATTAGTAAAACATTTATGTGGTTAATGATAATTGTCTTTCACTTAACATATAATTATAACTTATTTTGAGTGAAAAAAGAACAAAAGCAACTCATGAAAGTGTTGGATTTTTTGGTCAAAACCGCTTTCCAAAATGAATTTTCAAAATATATATATATATATATATATATATATATATATATACAACGTATCACAATACGAATTTATAACACATAGTATTCACGCAAATACCTTCAATCAACATAAAAACATATAATTATAACTTATTTTGAGTGAAAAAAGAACAAAAGCAACTCATGAAAGTGTTGGATTTTTTGGTCAAAACCGCTTTCCAAAATGAATTTTCAAAATATATATATATATATATATATATATATATATATATACAACGTATCACAATACGAATTTATAACACATAGTATTCACGCAAATACCTTCAATCAACATAAAA
>NC_033796.1:12859474-12867609 GCF_001876935.1 Asparagus officinalis
ATGTTGGATTTTTTGGTCAAAACCGCTTTCCAAAATGAATTTTCAAAATATATATATATATATATATATATATATATATATATATATATATATATATATAATGTTGGATTTTTTGGTCAAAACCGCTTTCCAAAATGAATTTTCAAAATATATATATATATATATATATATATATATATATATATATATATATATATATATTAACTACTAGTAATTTTCATAAATCCTTAGTATCCTAGTGGAAAGTAAAAGTTTTAGTGTTTCAAAAGATTCTCTGTTCGAGGCTTGCCAACGGCAAGCACTTCGTACGGAGGCATCCGCCACGAAGGTTACCTCGCAGGCTGCTTCGCAGCATTATGCAGACGAGCTTCACATTCGCACGATGGTGCGACCCTAGCTTTCTCGAGATTAGACGCTGCTCCTCTATTTTGACGAGGTTCATCAAGTTGACGAGTCTCGTTTAGTTGACGAGGTTCGCTCCTTCAACGATGTTTGTCTGATTTGCGAGACTCGTTTGATTGACCTGTTCGACGAGGTTCACCCATTCGACGAGGTTCACCCATTCGACAAAGTTCGTCTTACTTACGAGGTTCGTCTGATTTGCGAGACTCGTTTGATTGACCCGTCCGATGAGGTTCGCCCGTTCGACGAAGTTCGTCTTACTGACGAGGTTCGTCTGATTTGCGAACTCGTTTACTTGATAAGGTTCGCCCGATCGACGAGGTTCGTCTGATTTGTTGCAAGGTGCAACGCGACCTTCGTGTTCAAGCGTTACTGCATGCAGCAATTACAACAGTATTTAAATCAATTGATGTTACAATCATAATGATTTGTAACAATCACATTAATTGTAGGTGACTCTTGAGCTGGCCTTAGAGACCTATAAATAGTGCCTCTTGGGGTAGCTCTTGGATAGCTCTGGTATACACACGAAAATACATTGAGCTGTTGTGTTGCTGCTAGTGCAGAATCTATGCCCGAAGGATTTTGCCTAAACCAAAAGGTTTAAGAGATCGAGGAGATCTTTGTCTTGATCGAAAGGTATTATAGATCGAGGAGATCTTGACAATACTTTGTTGCACACCATTGTATTGTATTGTTGTTCCTGAAAGCAGTTTGGCCTTGGGATCCTTGCACCGGAGTAGGCCAAATATTGCTTTAAGCACAACGTTTCACAAACGCACAGCAGTTAACTTAAAAAGTTTAAAACTACAGCACATCAACGTTTATTGTTTTATTTCAGATTTAACCACAACAGAAAATAAGATATTAGTTATAATAGAATTAATCACAATTGTTACACGTTGCAAGTGTTTACATATTATTGTACAATTAATGATGATCGAATTGTTTTCCTTTATGCTAACACAAGTATTCTACCCGTGCAATGCGCGAGTCGACCATCTTTAAGACTTTATTCATGTTGCCCCATATTTAACCATGCTGCCAACTTGTTTTGCATCATTGTATTTCTGTATACCACCTTTTATTTTAAAATGGTTATTATATTACAAAATATTATGTTATAAATTATTTTGTTATTATCTTAAAAAGTGCGTTATTTAATAGTTTTGAAATGAATCGCGGTTGTTACACGTTACAATTGTCAAGATATTATTGTACAGTGATGAGCAAATTGTTCTCTTTTCTACTAAAATATTAGCAATGGAGGCTAGAGAGGAATCATATACCCAAAAAAAAATACAATCACGAATACAGTGGTTAGGTTTAATAATGTGGATTAAGAACCTAAATAGGGTATGATTAAGATGAGCTCAAAATGCTTTAATTCATATGCGGAGTGTTCTGATAAGACCAATGTACTGTTAAGATTGTAAATTTTTAATTTTTAATTTTCCTTTTCCCATACCAATCCAGTAAGGGCCTGTTTGATTCGTTTCCTTTATTTTCCAAAAATGATTTTTCTTTACTTTTTTGTATTTCTTTCACTTTCATGGAAAGTGTTTCTTATGTTTGTTTCGGCAAAAAATATGGGCTGAAAATACGTTCTACCACTTTTCTTAGTTTGGTTCAACTTGAAAAAAGAAGAAAATAATTGATGTGTGAATAGATTCTCTCACTTTCTAGTGTTTGGTTCATATAAAAAAATAAAAAACCATGACTATGGTCACCATGGTATGCTTACCACCCGTATATAGGATATTTAAAATTTTTAAAATATAAATTGAGAGGTGAACATATATCAACCATCACATAAAAATATTTAAAATTTTGAGGAACTAATTTGTAATTTTTTTAAAAGTTTTGAGGTAGTGATTTGCAAAATATTTAAAGATTTGAGGGGCTAATTTCAAAATATGAACTTGTGGTGTGTACCTATATACAAGTGGTGTGTACCTATATACAATAATATTTTCATTCATTTTTATCTTATGGACCACTATACAAATTAATAAACTTTCAGGAGTCCAAAGAAATTTGATTATATAACTAACTTTTCCTCTTTCTCTCTCCTCTATCTCTTCTTCTTCCTCCCTTCCTCTTCTCATTTTCATTTTTTCCCGTTTGTTTCTCTCTCTCCCTCTCTCTCTTTTCCTCCTCCGCGGCTACTTTTCATGATTGTTCAAATCACGCCGTCGAATCGGCCTCCCGAGGGCGAGCCACCCCCGGCTCCGACGGGCAGGTATGAGCCTATCTCTCTTTCTTTCTCTCTCTCTCTTTTCAATTCCTTATGAAATCAGGCATCCTCCCCTTAAAATCAAAGTTGGTGGCGAGAAGAGAGAGAGGGGTGACCAAAACGAAATGGTGGCGAGAAAAAAATTTCTTGTGTCAGTTTTCGCCCGTAGTCGGCCTCAAAAAATCTGAAAAGTTCCGGAGGAAAATTCCTACGTAATGGCTTAACTTTCTTTCATTTTCCTTTTTATTTTCTGCAAAACAAACATCCGATTTTGAAAGAAAATGAACAAATTTTATTGTATTAGTTTTTTTGAATGCTCTTTCTGCAGTTTTTGTGCGGAACAACCAGCCCTGAAAGTAAGTAGTGATTCACGAGGGAGACATACACGACGATCACCTGTTCTTGATATAGCATCATTCTACTATTAATGAGGAACTACTAACGAGAGTATACGGTACATGATCACCTGTCCTTGATGTAGCACGAAACACCACCTACGTCAAATGGTTCAACAGATCCAAACACACATCCCCACGCTTTTGCACGCTCGTGGTCCCCACACCGACTCCCCATCACACGTGTTAGCTTACGGCAAGGCGTGACTTCATCTCACTTCGGCATCATCGCCCTCATCCGTAACCGAAACACACGGCAGGCTCTCGTATTTACTAAAAAGCCCATATCATTCTCAATTCTCCAAAAAGAACACGACGTAATTTTTAAGAATTATTGGGGGCCTATCAGTAAATTAGCCCGCCGGCGTTCTCCGATCTGAGAACTATAACCGCTACAATTTTCATAAATGTTTTTAAGCAGAAGAGCTAGCAGTAGCTCTCCGATGAAATAATCACTGCACCATCTAATCTTAGACGAGTACAAAAAAAAAAGGAAAAAAAAAAATATCTAGAAGAAGATCAAAAGAGAGGAGCAGGGAGGTTGAGATCAAACGCCAAAGGAATCTTCTTCATCTCCGATCCGCTCATCGCCGGAGGCGGCGCTTCGATCAGATCTCGAACGTCGCCAGCCCTCCCGCCAACCACCCGGCGAAGTTCGTCTTCGCCTTCGACCCCTCTGAGGATTAATCGCCGCCTCATCGTAAGCTCTGCGGCCTCTCGCGGTAATCAAAGGTCCGCGAGCCATTTTTCGGTCCTTCTTCCATGGATCTCGGATCTCGGCGGCGAAGCGGCCCCCATGGCCGCTTCCGGAGCTCCCTCCTGAAGTGCTGCGTTTGCTTGGTTCTGACGGTGTGGGGATGATGATGGGCGAGGAGAAGCTTTAGGGTTATTCGAGGGCCAAAACGTCCTTTTGAGTTCGAAGGTTTTCGACGCCATTAATGAGTGGGAACGAGATAGAAGAGGCGTGAGGTAATTTTTTTGGAGGGCGGAGTTGGAGTTGGCTATTTATAGCGCGCCGGGGGGGGTTACTTTCGGTCTGGTTTCGACACGGCAGGAAATTTTGTTAAAAAAGTCTTTTTTTTTTAATTAAATAAAGAGGTTTGCTATAGGGACTCAAAATATGAGACTAATAAGGGGGACAAGTGAGGTGTCCCCCTCCTATTGGATAATGAGTTGGTCATCATTAATGATGATCAACTCATTATCCAATAGGAGAGGGACACATCACTTGTCCTCTTTATTGGTCCTATATTTTGGGTCCTTGAGGAATTTTTCATTTGTTTGTATGTAACTAATTATAAAGTAGCTGAAGTAAATGAAGTAAATAATTTCCTGTTATTTCTGAGTAAAAAAAACATGTTTGTTTATCTACAAAATCGGCTTTTAATACTTTCTTAAATACTAATGTAGCGCCTACATGTCATCCCTATTTCGTCAAATTTTTTCTGCCCTTCAAGGCTCAGAAATAGCCCGGAAGTAAGTAAAATGTACATTATTTTAAAAAATAAACTAACAATATTTTTTTGCTATCCAAAAAAAAGGAATGAAGAATAAGAAGTACTATTTCCACTACTTCAAAAAATATACGAAACAAACTAAAAAATATTACTTTCACTATTTCCTACTTCATAAATTTGAAAATTACTTATTTGATCTGTGTCCTATTTTCAGTACTTCTTTGAGGTCCACTGTATAAGCTCTCTAGTACAAACTATATCCATAATAATAGACACTAAGATATTATTCCCTATCGGTAAGTAATTTTGAGCTTGATGTCCACTGTCCATAATATATCGGTGCATCCTCAACTTTACTCTTGAAAGTATACTAGTGTGCAGCCCGTGCGCAGCACGGCGTTTTTTTTTTTTGCTACAGTGTTCCCGTCGTTTTTAAACTCTCCCGGTTTGAATTTTCTAGGGTGCTACAGTAACCGATCTGCTACAGTGGCTTTTAAATTTCTCGGCTGCTACAGTAAATCTACTGTAGCATTTACTGTAGCATGAACAGTGACTCTTTGTTTCTCCCATTTGTATAAAAAAATAGATATCAATAAGCCTATTTCTCACTTGATGTATCCGCATGAGCTCAAGAACGACTAAGTGTGCCTAACGGGGGAGAAAAACCGAACTCCTCTTAAATTATTGTTGTATCCTCAACTTTACTCTTAAAACTATCAATTAGCCTATTTCTCACTTAATGTATCTGCATGAGCTTAATGTGGTCATTTTATTTGACAGTAATCAAATATTTAACAGATCAATGGTGTGTGTTTGTTTTTGCATTTCTTCTATTTGTTAATACCAAAGCAGGCATAAAATGTTACAAAATATTGGAGAAAGTAGTTAGGATCTTTTTTTTTTTTTGGAGACATGAGATAGATTAATAAAAACCTGCGAAGAAAGAAAAAAGACAATCATGCTGTCCATTTGTTAAATATTTTGATGTGGGCTCGAAAAATGACCACATTGGACGGATAATAATAATTTAAGAGTAAGAAATAAATTGATATTTTAATGGAGAATTTAAAAGTTCATCAATACTTTAAAATGGAATTAATCATTTTTTGTCCTATGCCAAAGGAATGAATCATTGACTCAAGAGGCTTGAACTTACATTTACTCTCAAGTATTGTATAGGTCCTTCTTTTAGCAAACTATTAGTGCTCTATGTTTTAGAGCAGAGCATGAAAAAATTTAGTTATCAAAAAGACTAAATTCAGAAAAATCCCTTTAATTTTGGATGATTATCAGATAACCCCCTACAGGTTTCAAAATATAAAAAAAACCCTCAAGTTTAGGGGTTTATTACAACCCCCTTCACCTTACCTGTAATTTTTAGAAAAAAAATCCTTAACCATAAACCATAATTTTCACTAGCAAGAACGTCTTATCTGTAATTTTAACCACTCACGTGAAAGTTGCACACAACACAGTTTGGAGCTATTTATTAAAAAAATTTGCAAAGATGAAAGGGTGATTTTTGACAACCCCTAATCTTTTATTAAGTTTTAAAGTTACGGGAGGTTATCTAATAATTGTCTAAAAGATAAGAGGGGTTTGCTGAAATGTGGGCAAAAGAAAACATATCATGCAAAACGTCTTTTTTTCTTAATTATAATAATAACGAACAGATGGAGCGCGCTGTAGTGTGGGCTGAAAAAAGTCAAAGAGGGCATGCGATGGGAAAATATGCATTAAAATGGGCCCCCGCCTAATAGCGCATACGCCGCCTCTACGGCTCCGTACACTACCTACATCTGGGGTCCACACGTGCGCTCTACCCTTTTACCTTCTCCCATTCCCATACGCTACCTACATCTGGGGTCCACACGTGCGCTCTACCCTTTTACCTTCTCCCATTCCCATACGCTCGTTTTATCGCGAGAAAATACTTTCCGCCAATCCCTGACGACGACGCGGCCTTGGGATCTGGACGATCGTGATGCTCCCACGTCGTGAACCAACTTCCTCATCCCATTTTTTTTTTCCTTAAGTCCGTCATTGCTATTCTTCGAAAGAGCGTTTGGCAACCATGTCGTTTTTACCGTTTCTGTTTTTTTTAACAAAAATAATAAAACGTTGTAGGCGTCAAAAAATACTAATAGATATCCCAAACATAGAGAAAATCACTCAAAGGGATCTCATATTGAAAATCAAGGCAGGAATGAATTGTCTCGCCAGCGAGACAGGCTTTGTTGTCTCGCCAGCGAGACAGTATTTGCTGTCTCGCCAGCGAGACAGTGCATTTACTGTCTCGCTGAGCGAGACAGCAAATTTACTGTCTCGCGGGTCGAGACAGCAAACGCTGTCTCGCCCAGCGAGACAGTAAACACTGTCTCGCCGTACTGACTTCTTCGATTGTTAAGTTTTTGCAGTTACAGACCCTTGAGGCTATAAATACCCCCCTAGGGTCACTTCTGACGAGGATCGAGCATTTGTTAGAGCATTCCAGAGCAGAAAGAGAGCAGATTTGAGTTTTTTCTTGCAACGCCTTGAAATTAAGCTTTGACTTGATTTTAAGAAGAACGACTATCTTACATCGATAAGATATCGTTTCAATTCTCACTTCGATAAACGAGGTCAGAATCATAAGCCCCCTTCACGATCTGTGATTCGGCGGTCCACGAACCAAAGCGTTCCCGGCACAGGCAAAGTCCCACGAAAACAAAGATCGATAGACGATTTTTGTGTTTGTTTCTCAAAAGTTGTAATTTTTGCTTTGTTGTGTAAAAAAGGTCTTATAAAAAGACTATTTCTTTGAATTTATTGTAATCGCTTGAAGATATAATGAATTTCTCAACAGAACCGACTTTTGACTCAAACAAGCTGGCGACCACAGTGGGAGCCAGCGGTCTCGCTGCCGAGACCGCGGTGTCGCAACCGATCAAGATCATCGTCAATGAAGAGATCGAATACGAGTTCGATCAGGCGAAGTTTGAGGAGTACTTGTCGTCCTCATCCGCGAAATCTTCCTCGTCTCGCAAATATAGGAAGATTTCGAAAACTTTCAAGTCTGCAATTCCAACGTCAATGAAGACCGCAGGTGAAAGTTCTTGTCCGGATGTTGCTAGAGAATCTACCTGTAACATCTCTGCTCCAAATGACTCCACACCAGTTACGGAGTCGTTGATCAATAGCTCACCGGTGCTGACGAAAAGAGCTCGTCAGAGACAGCGCCAGCGCCGTGCTCGACAATTGGCTAAGGCCATGCAACAAACCGACGGGGTCCATTACTATGCGGACCTAGAGTCGAGGAAACAGAAAATGACTCAGTTGCCTCAACGGCAAGATAATCATATTTCTGCACAACTTACGACGGAGGAGTGGACTCTCGTCAAAAGGGCCCGTTCAACCCTTAAGGAACGGATACAAAGGCGTAAAGCGAAGGCCGCCCGTGCTCGTGCTCTTCGTCAACAAGCCCAAGGAACCAAGAAGGAGACGGTGTCTGAAAAGCCACCGAAGAACCGTAGAGTTTGGAAGCCGAAGACGCCACAAGCATCTGTTCCAGACCCGTCAACTACATCAGCAGTGAAACCCTGGGTTAGCCCAGATTTGTCCAAGTTTAAGATCACTATGGCAGATCGCCTTGGTCCTTCAGTTGAT
>NC_033796.1:12868216-12875030 GCF_001876935.1 Asparagus officinalis
AGGCCAGGCCGAGACACCCCTTGGGTGTCTCGGCCAAGCCGAGACACCCTAGGGTGTCTCGGCCTGGCCGAGACACCTTGGGGGTGTCTCGGCCTGGCCGAGACACCCCTGGGGTGTCTTGGCTTTGCCAAGACACCCCTCGGGTGTTTCGTGCCTGCCGAGACCCATTTGGGTGTCCCAACGCAGTCCGAGGCTGTGCCGTTGTTCTGCCGTTGACTCGCCGTTGACTTTTCGTCCGAACTCGGATTTGAGTGATTTCGGATGCGTTGGAATCGTGACGGCGAGCTCTGTAGGCCCCGATGGTTGGCTTATCAGTGGGGTGATCGGGACATGGCGGGGGTTGGTTCAATTGCGGTGATCGCGGGGTTTTCGGTCAACCCGTATCCCCGTAATTCTGACATTCTGTCGGCTCACGTAGTCCGTCGGTTCGCTTCAGGTGCTCACCGGCGTCATTTGAGCTCTTGTGAACTGGGTAGCGTCGTTCGATCGTCGATCGTTAACACCGAGCTGTGAGTGGGGACCTATCGGCAATTTTCGATGCCTACAAATCATATTTCTGCACAACTTACGACAGAGGAGTGGACTCTCGTCAAAAGGGCTCGTTCAACCCTCAAGGAACGGATACAAAGGCGTAAGGCGAAGGCCGCCCGTGCTCGCGCTCTCCGTCAACAAGTACAAGAAACCAAGAAGGAGACGGTGTCTGAAAAGCCACCGAAGAACCATAGAGTTTGGATGCCGAAGACGCCGCAAACATCTGTTCCGGGCCCGTCTACTGCATCAGCAGTGAAACCCTGGGTAAGCCCAGATTTGTCCAAGTTTAAGATCACCATGGCGGATCGCCTCGGTCCTTCGGCTGACGATCGAGGCAAAGCCCCAGTTAAAGAACCGTCAGATCCTGTAAATAAACCGTTAATGGTTTCATATGCAGGGGGTCGTAAACACCCTCCTGTCAGAACTGCACAAGTCCAAAACGAGAGAATACCAGTTCACTCTCGTTTAGGACCTATGAAAACTCCATTCCCGCAAGGGGGTGGATTCAAAAATTTAACTTTGGATCGCTCAGAGGCGACGACCAGTCGTCCTGTGCATGTTAACAAAGTTCAAAAGCGAAAGATAGGTTGCTCGAATCACAATAATGATGAGCTGTACTATCAGAAAGATAACTCAAGAAAGAGGGTTGTCAGAGAAAACGAGTCTCATTGCGCTTGCGAGAGACTCATTAAAGCAGTGTTGACAGAATGCGGATGCTCTAAGAATAATTCAACAAGAGTCTCCGTATTTCAAAGATTGTCCAATGAAGCGTCAAGACCCAAAACAAGACGTTTCAACAAAAAGAAACCTGTAATCCGACAAGAGGAGCTTCCTGAGGTCACTATCAACATGACCAATAAAGGAAAGCAAAAGTCAGTTAACTACGACCCTGATTTCTCTCCGGGAGGGAGAGTTGAGTGGGGTCTTTCTCAGAGAATGTCGCGGTTACAGAGAAGAGCCAACCTACGTCGAGACTACAAAAGGATGCACGAAGGATTATCTTCAGATGAAGAACTGTCAAACACTTGTTCTGCTGTAGCTTCAGACAGTACCGCGTCCAGCGTAGGGCGAGTCAGAGAATCATTCGCAATCACGCCGGATCAACTGGCTCACATCTTGCAGGAGGCGTTGGCTAAACAACTCTCCGGGAGGGAGAGTTGAGCAGGGTCTTTCTCAAAGGATGGCGCGATTACAAAGAAGAGCCAACCTACGACGAGATTACAAGAGAATGCACGAGGGGTTATCTTCGGACGAAGAATTATCAGACACTTGTTCTGCTGTCGCTTCTGACGACACCACATCCAGTGTTGGACAAGCCAGAGAATCATTTGCAATTACGCCAGATCAATTGGCTCACATGCTGCAGGAAGCGTTGGCTAAACAACGCGAAGAAATTAGAGCTGAGTTCAAAACCGAAATGGAGTTGACTATGCAGCAGATGCGGGATTTGCAGGTTCAGCAACACCAACCGGAATCAAGCCAAAGAGCAGAATCCAGTCGGCGTAATGAAGAGGATGAGACGATATTTGAAGATCCTCCTCCAGATAAAGACAACTCCGGAAGCGATCCGACCAAGTCAGCCACTCAACCTCCACAGATCTATTTGAAGAAAAGCGAGGAAGAGGACAAGAAGATGCACGATCTTGAGAGCAAAGTCAACGCTTTGATGACGGCTCAAGAAGTGAAGAAAACGGGCATCCCATACCCGTACCCGAGGGAGTGGGACCTGATTCCTTATCCCCAGAAATTTAATTTGATTAACTTTACTCCTTTTGATGGCAGGGGTTCACCAACTCAGCACTTGATCTATTTCAAGTCGCATCTCGGCGCAATATCTGGGAACGAAGCCCTGATGGTCCGGTCATTCGTAGGAACCCTTCGCGGGCCTGCCTTCGATTGGTACCGACGCCTTAAGCCTGGGAGTATCACTAGCTGGGCAGACATGGAAGAGTTATTCCTCACCAATTTCTTCGACGACGACACGGAAGTCTCGATCGGCACGTTGTTGGATGAGAAGCAGAAGGATGGGGAATCGGTTGATGTCTTTGTCAAACGATTCCGGGACAAAGCGGTGAACTGCAGAGATCCACTCACTGAGGAATTTATTCTGCAAACATGTCATAATAATCTGTCCTTGGATGTATTAGAAGTGGTGGGGGTTGTTCCCTCTAAAACTTGGAAAGAGATGAAAGTAAGAGGTGAACAAGCTGAACGCTTCCTCAAGAGAAAGAATTTGGAGCGAGGTTTGCCACCAGCTAATAATCAGAATCAAAATCAAAAGCAGAACTTTAACCCTCGAGGCAGAGGAAGAGGGTCTGTAGCCGCTGTGGACGCACATCAGACGTCACAACAGCCACCGCAACAACCGCAACAATCATCCTTCCAGTTGGCGCCAAACCAGAATCAACAGCCTTCGAAGCAGTTTAAGAATTCTGAGCCCAGATTCCCAAAGGAATACTCTTTCAAAGATGATGAAGTTCCGGTCATCTTCAAATACTTGTTAGAGAACAACAAGATCAAGCTTCCACCGGTCACAAACCAAGAAGAAGCAACGAAGATCAATGACCCAAAGTATTGTGCATATCACAGAAGGGTCCACCATCCTACTAAGACATGTTATGTTTTAAAGGATAAAATTCAAACATTGATTGATGTTGGTATTGTGACACCGAAGCCAAAGGAGAAGAAGGTAGGCGCAAACGCGGTCTCTATTAGCTTCGGATCGGTTCCTTTGTCCTGGTTTCAAGCCGAGCCAGTATCAAAGGTCAAGATGCAAACCATCAACGATGACCCTCATGGACAGCGCCAGAAGGGGCTCGTATCTCACACAGCCCCCAACGGCGAAATCCTTTGGGTTCATCCGGATTTGCTTGAAGATGAACAGTGGACGACACCCACATCAAAGAAGAAGTCAAAAGGCAAGGGAAAGGAGAAGTCCTGCTATGGAGCCTCGGCGATTCCCGAGAAGAACGATGAGGATATAGCAGCTTTATCACTTTCTGATGGAGAACAGGAAGTTTTTGCTACAAGAAGTGGAAACGAGTACCATTATAGGTATCCGGAAACCTCAGATCCAAATGCCAAAACTCTTACGGAGCTGGGGGTAGCCATAACTCCACCAGTAGCAGCTGAAAAACCTCAGAAAGTTGTTAAGCAAAAAGAAAAAGAACCTCAACACAGAGAGGTTCAAATTCCGAAGCAGTCTCGTTTTAGTCGACCGATTGGACGAGATAAACCGGAAAGCTCGAACGCGCCATATCGTTTCGACGTTATGGCTCAGCTGGCTAATATCCCAGCAAGAATCACATTGTACGAGTTGCTGCGCCTCTCGAAGGAAACCAGGGAAGCTTTACAAGAAGCTTTGGCTGATTCTGAAGTATTCCTCACTCAGATCAAGCCAACTCCTGAAAAGCCAGAGTCGTCAATGCAGCATTGCAATATGGCAGCCACTAAATTTCCTTGCATCGCTTTCACCAAAGAAGATATGCAAGTCAGGAATTCGAAGCATGATAGGCCTCTATATTTCACCGGATATATTGGCTCTAGCGTTGTCAACCGGATCCAAGTCGATCCGGGTTCTGCTGTTAGCATCATGCCACTTCGGTTGATGTACCACCTCGGAATCCCTACTAGCAAATTAGCCTCCACAGGAACGGTGATCTATGGGTTCAATACCAGCGGGTCAAGACCGTTGGGAAAAATCCGGGTGAAGTGTCAACTCGGAGATCTGAAGTCTGAAGTCACCTGCTATGTGATCGATGCGGAGACTTCTTATAATTTACTGTTGGGTCGTCCATGGATCCACGGTAATCTTATAGTTCCCTCCACCCTCCATCAGTGTTTGAAGTATGTCGACACTAATGAGGAGGTCAAGACGGTGGTCGCGGATAAGCAACCATTCAAGGGGTTAGAAAATTACTTTACTGACTCCCTTCTTTATGGTGCTGAGTCCGATACTGAACCATCGGCCCATGGCACGGACAGCGGAGAAGAAGCTGATACCGAAGCCGGGCTCGATTATAGTGAAGGTCTTGTACTAAATGACATTGAACCTCTTGTAATCGATCTTGACGGTGATGAATCGTCGGATGAAAGTTGTAACTGGCAACTTGCCGATGAAATAATAAAGGATGATTTAGAGTATTTGCCTTGTCTTGATAATGTAATACAGGAATTGTATGACAATCCTAATCTACACATGCCACTTCGCTCGTCTTGCACGACGATAAAATATCTTCAAAATCCAGTTGGAACAACTGTGATTCTACCCGTAAAGACAGGGGGTGAAAAAGAAATAATCTTTGGAAAAGGGAATCCATCCCTAACTCCTGATCTTTTCTTGGACACCGATTCGGATGAAGAAAAACCCGGGCGACATTTCTCTCGGTACAGTTCGCAAGCGAATGATTACATGACGAACCGGGGTTATGACCTCTCACTCGGTGAAGGTCTTTATTTTGGTCAAGGTATTAGGGTTCCACCCCGTCCTGCCTATGTACCAAAAGGAAAACCAGATAATTATTACAGTCGTAATAGGGGTCTGGGTTATGCTTCATCATCCGATGACGATTATGGCCAACAAATCATTAACCAATTAATAGACAGGAGTGGGCATTCATCCGACACTTCAAATTGGGATTCTGATGTCAGCATTGGAGAAAAGTTCAAAACTCTCATATCAAACATGGCAACGGTTGATCCTGCTACAACAGAAGAAGACAATCAGTTGCCCACTTGGGAAGATCCTTGGATACATTACATGAATATCCAATACGGCGATCGATTTGAGCAAAGAGAACCTCCTACCGAGGATAAGGTAGTTCAAGTTAATATGGGTGACGAAGTTAATCCAAAACCTATATTTATCAGCGGTGATCTTCCGTCGGAAGAAAAAGAAGAACTAATAGCCCTAGTTAAAGAGTATATCGACGTTTTCGCTTGGAACTACGAAGATATGCCGGGACTCGACCCAGATGTAGCAATGCATAGCCTTAACATTAAACCGGATGCCAAACCTGTCAAACAACAACAAAGACGGCTTCGTCCGCAAATTATGGAGGCGATAGAAGCTGAAGTCAAGAAGTTGATTGATTCGGGTTTTGTTAGAGAAGAACAACATCCTGAATGGTTGGCCAATATCGTTCCAGTCCTCAAAAAGAACGGAAAAATCAGAATCTGCATTGACTTCAGAGATCTGAACACGGCCTGCCCCAAAGACGACTTTCCTCTACCGATTACGGACGTCATCATTGACAACACATGCGGGTTTGAAAGAATGTCATTCATGGATGGATTTTCTGGGTATAATCAAATCAAGATGCATCCGGATGATGAAAAGCATACGGTATTTAGAACACCCCTGGGTGTCTTTTGTTATACTGTTATGTCATTCGGCTTAAAGAATGCCGGTGCTACCTACCAACGAGCAATGACGAAGATCTTTCAAGAGCACCTCCGGAAGACCATCGAATGCTACGTTGATGATCTGGTTGTTAAGAGTCGTGATAAAAATGACCACATTAACGATCTGAAGACAATGTTCGAGCTTATGAGAACTCATTAGCTGAAAATGAACCCGACTAAATCCTTCCTTGGAATGTCGAGCGGTAAATTTCTTGGATTCGTCGTCACCACAAAAGGTATTCATATTGATCCTGATAAGGTGAAGGCAATACACGAGCTACAACCCCCGAGAAATCTTAAAGAACTCAGAGGGTTGCAAGGTCGATTGGCATACATCCGTCGGTTTATATCAAATCTGTCGGGAAAATGTCAACCGTTCTCTAAACTCGCGAAGAAAGGCGTGTCGTTCGTTTGGGATGAAGCATGCCAAAAGGCATTCGAGGATATTAAGAAATATCTGGCGAATCCACCTATTCTCGTTGCACCGAAATCAGGCAGACCTTTTTTGATTTATGTCAAAGCGACAAGCCATTCGTTAAGTGCATTACTTGCACAAGACGACGATAACGGTCACGAACAAGCTGTGTACTATCTGAGTCGTACATTAGTAGGAGCTGAGTCTCGTTATCCGATGATTGAGAAGTAATGCCTCGCTTTGGTATTCGCGATTCAGAAAATACGACATTATTTAGTCGGACAGACGATTTATGTCATTTCCAACATAAATCCCGTCCGAGTGTTCATGACTCAACCGGCTTCCATGAATTGGCGGTTGGCCAGATGGGCTTTACTCCTATCGCAATATGATTTTTACTTCAAACAACAGAAATCTATTAAAGGACGAGCTATTTGCGATCTTCTGGCGGAAAACCCTACGAAG
>NC_033796.1:12876030-12895501 GCF_001876935.1 Asparagus officinalis
CAAAATACTGAAGATATCCAATACAGCTCAAGGAAATCATCCAAATGCAGAAAACACAAGTCTTGGACTGTCTCGCCGCGCGAGACAGTCTTTACTGTCTCCGCGCGAGACAGTCTTTACTGTCTCGCCGCGCGAGACAGTCTTTACCGTTCTCGCGTGTGAACATCTTTACTGTCTCGCGGGCGGAAAGACTTTTACGTCTCGCCCACGCGAGACGTCTTTGCTGTCTCGCCCAGTGAGACAGTCTTTGCTGTTCGCCGTGCGAGACAGAATTTACTGTCTTGCACGTGAGACAGTTTTCAGATTGGTCAAAACTACCTTTGCAACTGCCCTACACGTGGCCACTAACTGTTCAAGAACGTGGGAAACGTCGTGGGCGGAATCACGTGGATAACTGCAAAATAACGGGGTTAAAACGTGGGAGAGGGTGTACAATGAGAACTGCATTTTCCGATGACAGTATTTACTGTCTCGCTGGGCGAGACAGAAAATTTACTGTCTCCTGGCGAGACAGCAACACGTGGTCTCGGCCAGCGAGACAGCAAACACTGTCTCGCCCGCCGAGACAGCAAATGCTGTCTCGCGAGCACTGTTCATCCAGAGGTTATAAATACCCCCCCGAAGGCCATTTTCACAGGGGTTCCAGCCAGAGATCCAAGGCTTGATCTTTTGAGCATTTCAGAGCAATCCAGTAGCAGAGAGAGAGCAGAGAGACAGAGTGCTGATCTTACGGCCAATCCTGATAATCAGCTTTGACTGATTCAAGAAGAACGACTATCTTACATCGATAAGTATCGTTTCAATTCTCACTTTGATAAACAAAGTCAGAATATAAACCCTCACGGTTCAATCAGAATCTGTGATTTTGGTGGTTCCGAGTCAAAGCGCTGCCGGCACAGGCAAAGATCCCACGAAAGCAGTGATCCAAACAACGATCCTGCGTTTATTTTCTCAAGATTGTAATTTTCTTTTTTGTTGTGTAAAGAGTCTTATAAAAAGGCTCTTTTCTTTGAATTTATTGTAATCGACCGAAGATATAATGAATTCGACAACAAAACCAACTTTTGGCGAAAACAGCCTAGAGCATATTCACTGACCGAACCATGCTCTAATAACGTGGTTGAATACAATGCATTAATAATCGGACTTAATTTCGCCAAAGAGCTGGGGGTCGAATACCTTGAGGCTTTTGGAGATTCTCAACTAGTAGTTAATCAAATACGAGGAGAGTATGAAGTCAGAAATCGAGACCTGATTCCATACCACCAGGTGGCCATTGAGATGGCAAGCTCGTTTGAAGAATTTTTCATCGAGTACGTTCCGCGTCTCCAAAACGCATACGCAGACGCATTGGCAGCATTGTCAGTATCCTTGGCTCAACCTCCCGAAACAGAGCAATTGATTACAGTGAGGACTCACCAGCTTATTGTTCCAATCTACGATTCGAACGCTAAAGAAGTATACTCAACTGGAGTTGAACCCGAAGTTCGAGATTGGCGCTTTCCCATTATCGACTACGTCTTACATGGTATATTACCTGAAGATGTAAGAGAAAGGGAATCGATTCGGCGAAGAGCGCCGAGATTTTATTACAACGCCACAGCGCAAATGTTGTATCGACGATCGTATGATGGTCTTTTACTCCGTTGTTTATCCAGCAAAGAAGCGGAACAAGCACTCAAAGAGGCGCATGAGGGGACGTGCGGTGCACATCAACCCGGTCCGAAACTCTGTGACCGACTTAGGAGAATTGGATATTATTGCCCGACTATGGTAAAGGATGCGGTTGACTACGCCCGACAATGTCAAGCGTGTCAATTACATGCAAATTATATGCACATACCTCCTGAGCATCTACATCCTTTGGCGACATCGTGGCCGTTCGAGACTTGGGGAATGGATATAGTAGGTCCAATTTTTCCGCCTTCGGTTAAAGGGGACCGTTTCATTTTGGCAATCACCGACTATTTCTCGAAATAGGCAGAAGCAATTCCACTTAGAGAAGTAAAGACGACTGATGTTATCAAATTTATCAAACACCATATCATATATCGGTATGGTGTGCCAAGGCGAATAGTGCACGACAACGGTCCTCAGTTCGTGAGCAATGCATTTATCAAATTCTGCGGTAAATTCGGGATTAAAGACGTTTCGTCGACTGCTTATAATCCTACAGGTAACGGATTAGCCGAAGCTTTTAACAAGACTATCATCAAAATTCTGGTAAAATTGGTGAAAACCAATAAACGAGATTGGGACGACAAACTCGGCGAAGCTCTATGGGCTTATCGTACGACCGTCCGTACGCCTACCGGAGCCACCCCGTATGCTTTAACATATGGGTGTGAAGCCGTCCTTCCATTGGAAATACAGATTCCTTCTCTCCGCATCGCTCTCGTAATGGGAATGACGACGGAAGAACATCATCAGAAACGTCTCGAGGAATTAGAGATGTTAGACGAGAAGTGCTTGGAAGCTCAACAACAGATCGAGTTTTATCAAGCTAGAATCTCTTGGGCTTTTGATAAAAAGGTCCGACGACGGAGCTTTAAAGAAGGAGATCTGGTTCTTGCCGTCCGAAGACCTATGATTCTCACTTCTAAGAAGAAAGGCAAATTTGAACCTAAATGGGAAGGACCGTTCGTGATAGAGACAGTCTATTCAAACGGTGCTTATCGCTTGATTACTCAGGATGGCAACAAATTAATGATGCCAGTAAACGGGAAGTTCCTGAAAAAGTATTATCCATAATACGTTCAGGATAACCTATGTAAGACGGGAAGTTCCTAGAGAATCCTGTATAGGATATTTCAGGAAAACCCGATATCAGTTGATTATTCTAAATGAAGACTGATCATGTGAATAATCTATTCTTAATTGTTATAAAAATAATTAAGATCCTCATATTACTTTTGTTGAGATGAGATTTAATGACAGTTAATCTTTCCTCAGCAAAACCTTGTAATATAATCATGGAAGATAAGATTCGATGATTTGTAATCTCACGCTATGAAACCCCCATTGGTCGGATTGATCAATGATCATCAGTCTGTATCAGTTGACAGATTATTTCATGTCAAATTCTTATGTTTGAAATCAAAATTTCCCACCGAGTAGTTAGTGCAAATTAACGAACTCATTGTTATTTGCACCCTACTACAATTCCTCAATTGGTCAAAACCTTTAAATAGTTAAGACCACAATCAAAATCCCCTCTCGATTCCTTCAATGAACGAGAGGCCCACAAATGGAACGATCAAATCTTCCTATGGTTAGAATCGTCTCAAAACTCCCTCTTGGTCAAACCTTACTACAGTTAGGACCACAGCCAAAATCTCCTTTCGATTCATTTTTGCGAACGAAAGGTCCACTTTTGAATTGAGTAATCAAACCTTATGACAGTTAGGATTATTCAAACCAATCCAGATTCTCTAAGTGGAGATCCCACTTTGAGTTTCTTTACTCCAGGAGATAGAATATAAAATTCTTCCTCTCCGATTCTGGGTTTATCTCTACCAACAAACAAGAGACCAGGAGATAGAATATAAAATTCTTCCTCTCCAATTCTGGGTTTATCTCTACCAACAAACAAGAGACCAGGAGATAGAATATAAAATTCTTCCTCTCCAATTTCGGGTTTATCTCTACCAACAAACAAGAGACCAGGAGATAGAATATAAAATTCTTCCTCTCCGATTTCGGGTTCGTTGTCCTATATAGGAAACGCAACCTACTCACACTTTAAAATCCATGTCGTTCATACATGAGAGATGTTATCTCTATCCCTTATTAGAGATAAACCTACATCTAACACATGTAGTCTACATATTCAACGTTGTAGTTCAAAGTCTAAAAGAGTTTAATTCTTTTAGCCCAACGTTATATGTAAAACGGACCTAGATAATTCACATACTAGCCCGATTCAAACGGTAATCGGTAAAGGCATATCAAATCCGTTGATGGCTGAGGATTTGCTAAAAATCCTGTAAGTATTATGGTTATTTATTCTAAAATAAGAATGAGTAATCATAATAAAACCTCAATGAGCAAAAAGATTCAATATAATGAGCAAAAATGTTCACTATGTTGACCAAGAGTTGTCAAACAAAGCTACAAAAAAATGTATGTTCTCCAATTGCAAAAGTTTATACTGACTAATCTGATTTTCAAGCTGCGAAAGCTCTAACGCACGAGCATGTTCAAGCTCAGCTGCCAATTTGATTTTGAAGGCTTCTTCGTCAACGCTGTGAAGCGCGGCGACCTCTTGTTCCTTTTCAGCAATTATTTTATCTTGAAGCTTCAGTTGCTGTAACAGGTTGCCTTCAATATGAATTTCCTGCGTCAACTCGGATTCCAAGACCTCATGAGCATCCTTGGCCATTGCAAGTTCCTCCTCTAAGCGAGCTATTTCCGCTCGACTCGATTCTAAATCCCGGCGTAGGATAGCCTTGGCTTGTGTTCTTTTGCCAACATTCACCCTAAGTTGATCGCTGTGGGCTCTTAGCTGTTGGAGTTCGAGATTAGCTGATTTTTGAGAATCACGCCACGCTTGTAGCTTGGAGTCCATGTGAGAAGCAATGTAGGAAGGTACGCTTTCGGTGCGAAGACCCTTCAGAAGTTCAACATGTTGCTTCAAGTCAACCATGTAGGCGTTGATCGAATCAGCTAAATCATTATATCCTTCATCTCGGATCCCTGATATGTAGCGGTCAAGAGGTTTCTTAAAATTCTCAAATTGTGATCCTTTGGAGAGAATACGATCAACCATAGAATTCAAAAAGGAGATGAAGCCGTCGAGATCAGAGCAAATGCCGGCTTTATCTGGATCCTCGTCTGCTAACAAGGCTTGGATGCGATCTGATAATGATGAGGAAGAAGCTGCGATGAGGGCAAATAAGTCAGTACAAGACATATATATGCATACAAGACAATAAACTAAAGTATACCAAGTTCAACGGAAGAGCCTTCAGCATGACTTGGTTCGCCTAAGGATGGCAGTCCGAATTCCTGAACAACCAAAGTTGGTTCAAGAATGGCAGTTGTTGATACACCCGCTACATCAGATGCCTTTTCAACTAAAGCTTCAGAAGATGGCGGATCCAAACCAAGAGGCTCCTTAACAAAGGATTCTACAAACAAAAGGATTACAATGAGCATAATAGAACGTTGATCGGAAACTTGAAACAAATGGTGGGTAGAACTCACCAATTCTAGGCACAACATCGGCCGACATACCAACTTCGTAAGTTGGTCTCACTTTTGTTGTAACCGGACTAATCTGGGGAGTGACGGTGACTTCTATTATCATCGGATCTATAGGAGTAGCAGGCTGGGATTCAGGAATAGATGATTGGAGATTAACTTCGGTTCCTGCCCACGACACAAGGTCGCGAATATCCGGTTGACCAGATGTCCCAATGATTATAGTAGTATCAATTCCAGCAACTGGTCCTATAATTCAAACACTTATATGATTAATCAAGTTAAAATATATATGTATGCATATGTGGAGTTTACGGAATAGAGGTCTTACTTTCAGAAGGACCTGCTTCTGTTGAACCGACTCCAATGTTGGATTTTGTGGCCGCACCAGGAGTTTTCCCCGATAATAAGTCGGAGATATACTCATGGTCGCCTTCAGAGAGATCAAAATCGAGGTGATGCTCATTGAATTCCTCGACCTCTGTTGCATGCGTGGCCTCTCTTCCAACAGATTCGTGCATCGTGACATCTACAAAACGTATTGAATCGTAAATGACACGTAAATTCAAACGAATTTGCTCAAGACAAAGATTAATTACCTTCGTTGGTCGGGACGGATTCGATAGCTTCACCACTTGTACCTGCTTCTTTTAGTTTAACTAAAAGGAGACCAAGCGCACAAGTCATTAAAGAAGGCACACGGTCTGACTCATTCATTTCTCGGATTTCTCTTCCAAGGGGAGAAAGATCAGTACCTGTATCCGCAGCCGATGGATTAATGTCAGGAGTTGGTGAAACATCAGCTGGTCCTTCTTTCAGAGCATCTTGCATTTGCTGGACGAAGCTGGTCTCCTCAGTCTCCATACCTCCGGGAGAAACAGCATCAGCTGGCAACTCTCCTTCTTCTCGACCCCCTACAGAAGTTGAGCAGGAAATAAGTTTGAGCGTTAAGAAGTATAAAAGCGATAAAAAGCAAATAGTTACCTGGTTCATCAGAAGAAGCACTACGACCATATGTCTCTTCTAGAGCAGGAAGATGAACGCGTGGTTTAGAGGCAGCTTTCTTTTGTTTCTTCAGAGGACGTGCATCAGAACCTTCGTGACGATGTTTGGTGCGTAACTCAGCTCGAGGAGAAGCTTGAGTTTGAGTTTGCGTGGAAGTTTGAGATCTTTGCCTACGAGCAAGAGGCACTGTATCCTCTTCATCCTCTTCATCGCAGCTGAGAACTTCTACCGTCATCCGGTTAGGATATTCCATGACGACTCTCTCTTTCCGTTTTTTCGGAGAAGCTTGTGACTGAGTAGGCGTAGCAGAAGGGTGTACAAGTCCCCTTTCAAAGAAAGAATCGGGGATGCCAGTTGCTTCTCCAGAACTCGAACCAGTTTCATCCACCTCCTCAGAAGTCTCCGTTTCCTCACTATCAAATTCTTCTTCACTGTCGGTTGGGCGGGCCGGTTCCTTTCCCTTTCTCAAAGATTCGGCAGCTTCTTTTCCTACCATAGTCTCCTCACGAGTCGCCTCTGCCGCTTGCCGCGGAGCTGCCTCTCCCTCTGAGTCAGATATTCTCCTGCGTCGAGTGACGATATTAGCGGCAATCAACCACTTACAAAAAAAGAAGGTCATCCGTAGGGGCGGCGCCTCCAAAGGAAGATCGAATTCAACATTTGTGCACCCGGCGATGCTCCAAAACCAAGCTCTCGCACCGTCGATAAGTCCACCTTGAAAGCTAATGTGGCGGTTCGGGTTGCCGACGTACATTTGATCATAGCCGAATTGACGAGCAAATCGACATGGAAAATAGGGTTCAATGTGACAAACATCTCTTACCCTGAATAATAGATATCCAGGTCGAATGTTCATCAACCATCTGAAGCACCCGACATCCAAGATGGTGCGATTCTGTCTTGGGTCTTCAGCATCCACTAAGGTAGTATTGTAGGTACCGGAGAACTGAGGGAAGCAGGGGAAGAATTCCCAACACTTGTGAATTTTAAACTGCCTCGTTATGTCTGGCCCTCGATGCCTGATCCATTTGTAATTCTCGAGATTCTGCAACAGAGGGAGGCTGGAATTTACCGTCTCAGGAGCTTCCATTAAATCTGGTCGATGAAGTACTAACCAGGTCATCAGATAAGTGTAGGGTAGCTCCAACTTCGGAACGGACAGACTGGCGGAGGGTTTCTTTTTCTCCTGAGTAAACACGGAGATTAATTGCCGTAATCCACTATGAATATCGGCCACCATAGCGGGAAGCAAAGATAACTTGCGACCTGTAGCCAGCTGGACGGCCGGATACAACACTTCCATTGGCATCGCATGGAACTACGCACCTCTTTAGCCATAAAGCCAGGAAACCCGCCAGCAGAGCAGTAGGGCTAATCGGAACACTAGCTTACCACAGATAAGGGCGGAACTTAGTGCCGTGCGAGAATCCGTCTTCTGAGCGCGAGGTATAAGATTGCGCGTTTGTTTTCTTTAACAGATGATTGATTTCACCCGAATTCAAAGGAGACAATCCGCATACATCTGCCGAACGGTCATTCAGGTTCTTGAATAGATAATCGGCGAATTGTTTTAAGCTGACCTGAGGAGATTTCTTTCTGGCTTTGGGCTCCATCTCGGCCATGGCTATACGATAATGGCAGGTCAATTCCCATAAAGTGTCATGAGTCACAGTTGAGCTATCTTTCATCTTGTTCAGCTGATTACTGGTTGGAAAGAACTCTTGATAGGGAACATCGCCCATAGGCAAACCAGACACCTGCATCATTTCATGCAGTGGTAGTCTGAGCTCCCCGTTCTTAGTAAAAAATGTATTAGTGTCCGGGTTGTAGATCTCGAACAAACAGAGAAAATGACCTACACTAATCTGCAGGTCATGCATGCTAGCACGATTTGGGACATCCAACCCTAATTCTGCTAACTCTCGCCCCCAACGGTTCAACACATATCGGGTCATCCTGTTCCACCACCATTTATCCCCAGAATAATGGACCCATCCATAACATCTAAAATTCTCTCTGGGTAATTGGCTTGCACTATCTTCTCATTCTGAGGTATGTTGTCTTGTCCTAAGACACCCGGATGAAGTCCCCGCACATGAGCTCTTTCACTGGAACCTGGGGTGGCTTCCTTCCCAATGAAACCACAATGAATACGCTCATGGTTTTCGGTTAACCTCCAGAACATCTCACGTCCAACCGATAGGTTCCTGAACTTTAACAGCGAGTGATCTCGAGGGATAAAGGCAGATATAAGAAGGATGACCCACTCTGGTGCAACCATTGCGCAGGCTTGCAGAAAAAAATCTCCGGATCTTTCACCGAATCACCAAACAAGAAATACGGCTTCCTTATACATTGATTCGAGTCTTGCTCCGAAATCAAGGTCGCATCCGTGATTAATCGTCGTAGAACACGACAACTACCTCGCTGGATTAATTCCCTAGCACTTTCGCTATAGCCAGATTTGAACTGGGGAGATGATTCAATTAACGGGATCCCCTCATAATAAGAGTGGGTCACGCAACTCCGACCCGTAACCGCATCAGCAGTAAAGATGGTAGAAGGAAATCGGACTGATAAAAGAAACATACACATAAATTATGTAAGTGTAGTCCTAAAATTTTAGAGAAAACGGTATATCTTACTTCATAAGATATAGTCGTCATCTCACAGCAGGTGTGACGATTTTTTTTTTATCTACCACATGTATAAAAAGATTTACGTTACTATGCACGGGTATTATAACGGCATACGAAAATCTTTTTATACATATGGGATGATATGAAATCGCCCCTGTGTATTATGAAGTGTGTTTTGTCCAAGCAAAACAAACACTTTTAAGCGTCGATCCCCTCAAAGGAGGATACCGGCTCTTCTCGAGGGTATCTCAAAGGATACAAACGAGGATCTGCAAGCAAATACAAGTACATATATATAGAACTGACAAAATACAGTACTTAAATTCGTGAACAGTCGGACTGCCTCGGGCCCCTCGAGCTCTACGCGGCGACATGATGAGTATGTGATCTACATTGAAACCCAAGAGGAAGTTAGGATTTTGAACAAGAAATTGAATAAAATATCACAAAATCTCGTGGAGACAGTGCATGCAAACTGGAAGTCAAAGAAGATCAAAATTTGAAAGAAAAGAGGCGGACAAACCTTCAGAAATCCGAATGGAATCTCCTCAAACCGAAGCACCACCCAAATCAGAAACGAAAAGAAGAAAAAGAGGGGAAGAGTTGGTTGAAAATCGCCCAAGAATCACCCAAAAAATCGCCAAAATCCGACGTGAAAAAACCCTAAAAACCCTAAGTTCGAGTTTTATACTCGCTGGCTCGCATCGCGAGACAGAAAACTCTGTCTCGCTCAGCGAGACAAAAAACACTATCTCGCTCAGCGAGACAGAAAACACTGTCTCGCTCAGCGAGACAGAAAACACTGTCTCGCCGAGCGAGACAGAAAACACTGTCTCGCCGAGCGAGACAGAAAACACTGTCTCACCGAGTGAGACAGCATAATCTGTCTCGCTGAACGAGACAATGAACTCTCTATGTCTCGCATTACGAGACAACAAACACTGCCCCGCAGCATGAGATGGAGGGCATTCTCTTAGTCAAAAGCCAAATGCAATGCAGATGAATACTCCAATGGGTACACGAGTCTAAACTGTATTCCCATCCTCAACAGGAAGTTTCTGGAGAATATTAATCTGAATATTCTTAAGGATAACCTGATGAGCTCTCAATGGATATATAAAGGTCAAGCGATAAACGCGACGCCTGGAAGACATTAGCTATTCTACAAAGAACTGAATAGACTAAAAAGCAACATAGATCAAGCATTGAAGCCATTCACAAGTCCTTTCACACGATCTACTCAACCAAGCATTGAAGGGATCGTAAGTAAGATCTATCTTATCCAAAGTATCCCATGCTCCTCTATAAAAGAATGAGTCTGGAATACTTTGGAGGGGGTATCTGTAGGCGTCAAAAAATACTGAGAGATATCCAAACACAATTCAAAAGGAAGTCATCCAAAAAAGTCAAAAGAACAGCCTTTGTTGTCTCGCCGTGCGAGACAGACTTTGCTGTCTCGCCGTGCGAGACAGACTTTGCTGTCTCGCCGTGCGAGGCAGACTTTGCTGTCTCGCACAGGAGACAACTTTCAAAAGATCAGAAATTGGTTTTGTAACTGCCCCACACGTGTCCATCAACTACCCAAGGACGTCCGGGAAAACATCTGTGGCGCGAAAATCGACATGAAATAACTCGCCAAAATAACGGACGTTGCGTACGTGGAGAGGCAGTTAAATGAAAAACTGGACCTGACGCGTTACTGTCGTGCCGAGACAGCTATTTACTGTCTCGCGCGCGTCTGAGACAGCAAAGACTGTCTCGTCCGTCGAGACCAGTAGAACACTATGTCCTCGCGCAATGACTGTCGATCTGTGTGTTAGTTTGTTGCAAGTTGCAGACCCCTGAGGCTATAATCCCCCCTACGGGTGACTTCTGACAGGACGGATCATTATCGAGCATTTTTCGCAGCCATTCCAGAGCAGAGAGAGCAGATTGAGTTTTCATACAAGCCTGAAATAAAGCTTTGACGTTGATTAAGTAAGAACGACTATCTTACTTGCGATAAGACATCGTTTTTTAATTCTCACTTCGATAAAACAAAGTCAGAATCGGTAAACCCCCTCTCACGATCTGTGATCCCTCGTGCGCGCGGTCCACGAAACCAAAGCGTTCCCGCCACAGGAAAGTACCCAACCGAAAACAAAGATCGATAGACGATTTTTGTGTTTTTGTTTCTCAAAGTTGTAATTTTTTGCTTTGTTGTGTAAAAGAAGTCTTATAAAAAGACTATTTCTTTGGAATTTATTGTAATCGCTATGAAGATATAATGAATTGCCTCAACAGAACCGACTTTTGGACTCAAACAAACGTTGTTTAACAACCGGTATTTTTTAAACTGATTTTTTACAAAAATCTAAAAATTGAAACACTTTCTCATAACACCAAAAATGGTTTTGAGGATTCACCGCTTTTTTCGTCTAAGCCGCCGCCACCGTCCGCCACGCCCGCCCGATTGCCGCTGCCCGCTCCCCCGCTCTTCTGCGCCGCCGCCGCCCTGTCCGCCCACGCCGGTTGGCCGCCATCGTTCGCGGTCGCCGCCGACGCAGGTTGGCGCCACACAGCGCCGCCGCCAACGCAGGCCGAACCGTCGCCATCGCTCGTCTGCCGCCTATTGTCACCGCCCGCCACGCGCCAACCGTCGCTCGTCGTCGGGCGCGCCGTCGCCGGCCCCACGCCGCCAGACGGTCGTCGTTCGACCGTCCCTCATCGGCCGCGTCACCCATCGCCCGCCTGCGCGTTGCCCGCCCACCGCGCCTGTCCCGGTTCAGTCGTCCGTGCGGCCGCCGAAGGCTCGTCGTCCACCCGTCGCCCAGCCACCCGCTGCCCTGGGCTCATGCCGCTCCCATCCGTCTGGCGCTGAACACGACGGTCGTCGCCGGCCTGCCGCCCATCCGTCCAACCACCGCCCGTCGCTCTGCGCCCGCTTTATAAGCAATAACTAAAAATGATGTTTTCAAAACATGTTTAAAAAAACACGATAGCATGGTGTTTTTCTGAAAAACACAAGAAAAACAAACACATCGATTACCAAACACATCAGTAATTTTGTTCTGTTTTTAAGTTTAATAATTAATTAAGGAACAAATGCCGTCCATATTTAATGTGGAAATAATTACATATTCAAACTATAGTTGTATTGAATGTGTACCGTAATATACACAGCAACCTCTATCATGATTCATGAAGATACACAAAAATACTCATTTAGTCACGCATCTAATAGCAAATAAATATATGGTGAAGTTATTAATAGTCTATCGATGCTTATTTATTTATCACACCATTTGTTGATGGTTTATATGATCAGGCAGTTAGTTAAATTCAGGATAGGATTTGATTTGTTCAGTATTGAAGAGGGACTGTTTTCTTCTCTGACTTTATGTCTAGTTCTTGGGTTGGGTATCTGAAGAATATGCACAAGTAGATATATATTCGTAAGAGGATGAGTTTTGTTTCCCCCGTTGTACCTCCACCGATCAAGTTAGATGATGAACTTGAGTGGGAAAATAAGAGATGTGTGTTCTTGTTACCATACAGTATTTGTGTTACCAAATCAGATTTGTGAACATTTTTCATGTTAGAAAAGTAAATGTATTTATATTAAGGTGACAAGGGTAAATTGGTCACTTCGACCGATAGCAGTGAGGCGGTGGCAAAGTATAGGCTGGCGGTCACGTCGACACTTGCTTTACAGGTGTCGGCCAGCGAGTGGAGGGAAAGTCATTTTGGCATTAAAAGCAAGGTACTTGTGGCATGGTCAGGGCCCACGTGGTCCGATGAGTCATGAATATTATCCGTGTGATCACGTGAACGCGGTTTCAAACAAACCGCATGAAGCCAAGGCCCACCCGTTTCCGCATCAATGTCAGGCTATATATAGGAACAGTAATTGTTCCTAGGTTTTGGTGCAAAGGAGGCAACGAGCAGAAGTTTTTTTGTTGAGAGCGGCTGCAGGAGAGCGTGGATTCTTTTGGCGGCTGCAGGGAGAAATTCGTGGCGGGTGCAAAAGATAAAGCAACAGCTTTTGTTAGGGTTTGTGCATCCCTTTGAGAGAGCTTTGTGAGGGATTTGAGAGTTTGTGTGAGGGTTTTATTTGTGAGATTCTTGTGTAAACCCTATTTGTAATCTCTCCCTCTATTAGTAGATCTCTCCCCTCCTTGCCCCGTGGACGTAGGCAATTTGCCGAACCACGTAAAAATTGGTTGTACTGCTTTTGTGTGATTTGTAATAGCTTTTAGGGTCCCTCGACGCGCAGTCCTAGAGCTGACGAGAGGAAGAGCTAATATCCTACTTTGATAGGATATAGGCTTCAGATTCTTGTTCCCTTTGAGAAACAAGAATTCTTATTGCGACCTGACTCTCTTGTTGTGCTGCCGAAGTGCTGCCGAAATTTCCGCTGCGCGCAACAAGTGGTATCAGAGCCCAGATTTCAGATCTAGGATTTTTTGGTGGAGGAAGATTCTTGTGTGAAGCTTAGTTCTTGGAGTTCTCGGCTTCGGTGGAGATAGCATTAGGAGTTGCCGTTGGAGATTTCGCTTTCCTCGTGTGGATAGGAGATCTATTTGGAATCCGATCTAGGGTTCAGTTGGGTGGTTCCTAATTCTATCAAATTTGTTCTTTCTCTACAATTTGGAGTTAGTTCGCAATGGGAGAAGAAGGTGAAAGCAGCAAATCGATGGCGGGTACAATACAAGTTGGTTTTCAGAACATCAAAATTAGTGTGGTGAAATATGACGGCAAAATCAACTTTGGTTTGTGGATGAGCGACGTACAGGATGCGCTCAATGCTCAGAATTTAGAGGAGACCATCATGGTCCACGAGAAGTCACCTAAATATGATGAGGTGATATGAGAGAAGATGAATAGGAACACGTGTGGGATGATCAGGTCCTGTTTGGAACAAGAACTGAAATATGATGTGATTGGGGTGACGTCTGCAATGAAGATGTGGGAAATTCTCAACAATAAGTACCTTACGAAGAGTGTTGAGAACCGATTGCACTTGCTGCGTAGGTTATTCAGATTCCAGATGTCCAGAGGCACCTCGCTTGCGGCTCATGTGAACAACTATACGAAGTTGTTGTCGGACTTGGCGAATGTTGATGAGAAGATATCGGATGAGTACAAGGCGATTATTTTGTTGGGCTCCTTACCGGATGAGGAGTATGATACCTTCGTGCTCACTTTGTTGAACGGGAGATCTTCTATCAGCTATAGTGAAGTGACTAACGCTTTGACGAACTACGATTTGAGGAGGAAGGATAAGGAGACTTCCCGCGCTAGTACTTCAGGAGAGGCCTTGTCGACAAGAGGTAGAAGCCCATATCCGAAAGGTGGTAACAGAGGGAGGTCAAAGTCTAGAGGCCGTCACCAACTAACAAAGAACCAATGTGCATTCTGCAAGGAGCAGGGACATTGGAAGAGAGACTGCCCGAAGCTCAAAGAGAAGGAGAATAGCAAGAAAAAGGGCCCGAAGGCCAATGAGGTGAACATTGCGAAAGGCGATGATTCCGATGATTCGTGCTTTTCTCTACTGATTACTCCGGAGGTGAACCATGTGGATGCATCAGATTGGATGCTTGATTCCGGCGCTACCTTTCATGTGACCCCTAGGCGAGACTGGTTTGCATCTTTTGAGAAAGTCGACGGGGGCGTTGTTGTCATGGGAAATGATCAATCCTGTGGCGTTTGTGGGATAGGTACCGTGCGGATTAGGATGCACGATGGAGTAGTCCGTGAGTTGAAGGAGGTGAGATTTGTTCCTCAACTGAAGAAAAATCTTATCTCAGTTGGAGCTTTGGAGGCGAAGGGATTCAAGGTGACTTTCGAAAACGCTGTAGCGAAGGTTACTAAGGGATCATTGGTGGTGATGAGGGGAGTCCGCAATCGGAATTTGTATTATCTGAAGGGAAGCACCGAGATTGGCCAGGTTGCTTCGGCTATTTCAGAAGCGGACATGAGCAGACTTTGGCACTATAGATTGGGGCACACAGGTGAAAAGTCACTGCAGACATTGTGCAAGCAGGGGCTATTGAAGGGAGCCAAGAGTGGGAAGATTGAGTTCTGTGAGCACTGTGTTCTTGGCAAGAAGACGAAGGTGAAGTTCGGGACTGCCATTCATCAGACGAGGGGCATCCTGGATTACGTGCACACAGACGTTTGGGGTCCCACCAAGACTGCATCACTTGGTGGTAGACATTGGTTCGTCACTTTTGTAGATGACTATTCTAGGCGTTGTTGGGTGTACACCATGACGAAGAAGAGTGAAGTCCTAGATTTGTTTGTGGAGTGGAAGAAGAGATTGGAACTGCAGACTGGGAGAAAGATCAAGACGTTGCGATCCGACAACGGTGGTGAGTATACTTCTGACCCCTTTCAGCAGCTATGTCGAGACGAGGGCATAGAGAGACACTTCACAGTTAGTCATACACCGCAGCAAAATGGGGTGGCAGAGAGGTTGAATCGGTCTTTACTGGAGAAGATCCGATGCTTATTGTCGCAGAGTGGTTTGGAGAAGATCTTTTGGGCTGAGGCACTTACATATGCGAGCCACCTCATTAATAGGCTGCCTTCATCTGCGATTGAGGGGAAAACCCCTATGGAGATGTGGTCGGGAAAGCCAGCACATGACTATGACCAGCTCAAGGTATTCGGGTGCCCTGCATATTATCATGTTAGAACTGATAAATTGGAACCTCGAGCTAGGAAGGCCATATTTGTAGGATTCAAGCGTGGTGTCAAGGGATACAAGCTTTGGGATCCAGTTGATAAAAAGATTGTTCTGAGTAGGGACGTCACATTTGATGAGGCTTCTATCTTGAAGCTTCCCAGCTCTCATCAGGTGGAGAGCGACCCGACGGAGGAGATATCGCAGGTGGTGGAGATCGATGCAGCTCCACATTGTCCAGATGGTACAGTATCCATGCAGGTGCCGACTGAGGTGACGCCAGGCGAGCACGACGATGACACGGAGGATACGAGTACAAATGTGCAGGATCAGGAACCGACGGCTCAGGTTCAGGATTCTATTGCGGCTAGGAGACAGAGGAGAAACATACAGATGCCAGCACGGTATGCCGACACAGTTGCGTATGCACTTCCGGTGGAGAGTATCGATGAGTTAGTGCCTACTACATTCAGAGAGGCCGAGCAGAGTTCGGAGGCTGATTCGTGGCAGGTGGCTATGCAGGAGGAGATGGAATCTCTTCATAAGAACGATACATGGGAGCTTGTTGAGCTTCCAAAGGGGCGGAAAGCAATTGGTTGCAAGTGGGTATACACGAAGAAGGAGGGCATTGAAGGCACTCCGTTGAGATTCAAGGCTAGGTTGGTTGCGAAGGGCTATGCACAGGAGGAAGGTATTGACTATAATGAGGTTTTCTCTCCGGTGGTGAAGCATTCTTCGATTCGGATTTTGCTAGCTTTGGTGGCACAGTATGGTTTGGAATTAGATCAGTTGGATGTGAAAACGGCATTTCTTCATGGTGATCTTGATGAAGAAATATATATGACTCAGCCATTGGGATTCCGAGCTGCAGGGAAAGAAAAATTAGTTTGCAAACTGAAGAAATCGCTATACGGTTTGAAGCAGTCTCCTCGACAGTGGTATAGGCGATTCGATGGTTTTATGCTTGGTCATTCGTACACTCGGAGCCAGTTTGATCCTTGCGTATATTTTCGCAAGTTGAAAGGAGGTGCGTATATTTATTTGTTGCTCTATGTCGATGACATGTTGGTTGCCTCTATTTCCAGGTCGGCTATAGATGAGTTGAAAGTTCAGCTTTCAAATGAGTTTGAGATGAAGGAATTGGGCGAGGCGAAGCGCATTTTAGGGATGGAGATCGGCAGAGACAAGAAAAATGGCAGAATTTGTTTGACACAGGTGGCTTATTTGAAGAAAGTTCTACAGCGATTCCATGTTAGCATGGATACGAAGCCAGTTAGTGTACCATTGGGAGCCCATTTGAAGCTTTCAGCTGGTCTCTCACCGAAGTCAGTTGAAGATCGTGAGTTGATGTCGAAGACTCCATATGCGAGCGCGGTTGGGAGCTTGATGTACGCGATGGTATGTACGAGGCCAGATTTGTCACAGGCGGTAAGTATTGTTGAATATCATTTCTCCATGATAATGTTTTGATGATAACAATTTATATTTTGTGTGCACTAACTTTCATATGCAGATTTCAATATCAGAATATGTACAAGTGTCTATTTGGCGAAGAATCAGGTTTTTCATGCGCGGACGAAGCACATTGACGTTCGTTATCACTTCGTTCGGGATGTTCTTGAAGATGGCGATGTGGAAATTGTGAAAGTCCACACGAAGGATAATCCGGCGGATATGTTCACTAAGGTGGTTCCGAGCAACAAGTTTGATCATTGTCGAAACTTGTTGCACATCCGTGATTGTTGAGGCCGTTGACGGCCATTTGGATGAACTACGTTCGGCTTGATTCCTTGGGCAAGAGGATACGTAGGCAGTCTTTCAGATGCAGCCGGTTTGGATTAGTTGATTTTGATGGGGGTGAGATTGTTTGGACTCTCGTTCGGGTTCTCGACTTGTTGTGGATTGAGTTCGTACTGGGCACAACAAGTGGGACATTTGGATGCTTTGGTGTCGGCTCTTCAAACAAACCGCATGAAGCCAAGGCCCACCCGTTTCCGCATCAATGTCAGGCTATATATAGGAACAGTAATTGTTCCTAGGTTTTGGTGCAAAGGAGGCAACGAGCAGAAGTTTTTTGTTGAGAGCGGCTGCAGGAGAGCGTGGATTCTTTTGGCGGTTGCAGGGAGAAATTCGTGGCGGGTGCAAAAGATAAAGCAACAGCTTTTGTTAGGGTTTGTGCATCCCTTTGAGAGAGCTTTGTGAGGGATTTGAGAGTTTGTGTGAGGGTTTTATTTGTGAGATTCTTGTGTAAACCCTATTTGTATTCTCTCTTTCTCTATTAGTAGATCTCCCCCTTCTTGCCCCGTGGACGTAGGCAATTTGCCGAACCACGTTAAAATTGGTTGTACTGCTTTTGTGTGATTTGTAATAGCTTTTAGGGTCCCTCGACGCGCAGTCCTAGAGCTGACGAGAGGAAGAGCTAATATCCTACTTTGATAGGATATAGGCTTCAGATTCTTGTTCCCTTTGAGAAACAAGAATTCTTATTGCGACCTGACTCTCTTGTTGTGCTGCCGAAGTGCTGCCGAAATTTCCGCTGCACGCAACAATCCGGGCTAGAGTCATGATGCCACCTGCCAAGCATTAAATGCGATGTTGACACGTTATAACAGAGGGATAGGCTTGAGGCAGAAGTTGTCATCTACCTTCGCCGAGAAGTAACGCCTTTCGAGTCGACAGGGCATCAGGCAAAGTGGTCGGGTGGACTCATGGCGAGTCGTCTTCGACAAATGGGGCGACAAGTACCGCCTTTCGAGTCGACACGGAGGGATGTCGGCTCGACAAGTCGGCTAAGTTGTCGTCCCTATTGGTTTTTGGCCGCCAAGTTGAGTGTGGCTTAGGATGCAGAACATTTGTCCATAGCTTGGTATTAGAGCTGTATTTCTACGAAAATGGGAACACCATAACGCCAATGAAATACATGAATGATAATAATATTGAGTAAAGTTTTTAGAAAATAAGTTTTCACAAAGAAGATATTATTTTTATTTTTCGCTCTCTGCATTGATGAAGATTAGTCTTCAAGAAAATGACATCAAAATGGTCTTGCCGAACTTCAATCATAAATAAATTAATCTTGTTTATATTCTTCTGCATATTTTTTTATAAAAAAAAACTCTAACCTGCCATGGATATGAAAGTGGTGATACTGTCGAAAGTGGAGGCATCTACTAAGATCAAACTTCATCCAAAAATAAATAAATAAAATATAAGTAAACATAAAAATAAAAATAAAAAAGTTGTAAAAAAAATTAAAAAAAAAGTTGACAAACTGTTAGAAAGGTATAACCCTAGATATTTCAACTCGTTAATGTTTTCTCTCGGCAAGAGTCTCTCTGAGTCCATACAAAACATTCTCAAGAAAAATAAAGAAAAAAAGTGTCATTTTCGGGACACGGTTTCCTCAAGTAGACGAGTAACGAATAATAATTAGATGGAAACGAGATTAGATCGATGAAGTGAAGTTGGTCCATTCATTTGACCAAAAGTAAGTCGAGTTTAGAGTCTGCGTTGCGATGTGGGAATCTCTTGAGCGTGATCCATTCCATGTGTTGTTAACTTGTTATAGCTCTCTCTCTCCTTTTTTTTTTTTTTTTACTTTTTTTTGTGTGTAAATCTTAGCTTAAAAAATAGAAGGAAGAGTGTAGACTGTGTAGTGTCTGGCAATTACTTTCGCTTCTTCAGCTCATCAGCCGGCTGGTTGAGCCTTATTCTTTCTGCTGCTTCTCTTTTTGGATTCACATTCTTTTTAATTAGGTTCTAATAAGAACGCATATATAGGATTTTCAATATCACAACAGTGATCTTTAATATAACAATAATGAAACTTTAATCTCAAACTGAAATAGACGATAATGGTTAAGATGACCGTAACCTCTTGAATCAACACTAAATTCGTGGGGGTCTTAATCATTTCCTTCCCCTTTTCCATTCCAGTTGGGGAAGCTAGCGAACCGCT
>NC_033796.1:12895511-12910120 GCF_001876935.1 Asparagus officinalis
AAAAATCCACCCACCTATACAAAAGAAGAACAAAAAACACACCCTAAGTTTTTTTGTTGGGTTTTTCTATAGAGTGATCATGAGCACTCTATAAGAGAGGAGAGAGATAGAAAAAGATGATTAGGGAGGGGATCCCAATACAAATCAGGTGGGCCCCCTCCTCAATCATCTCTCTCTATCTCTCTCATCTTCTATAGAGTGCCCATGGACACTCTATAGAAAAACCCTTTTTTGTTAGCTCATTTTGCAGCTTTCTTGTTGTTAGCTTTAATTTTGCACTTTATTTTTCTTGTTAGTAACTTTTTCGAGATTTGTAGGTCATCCAGTATGTTTTATTAGTCTAGATAGAAATCAAAGAGTTAATGTCGTTTTGAAGATTGATCTATTATATAATTTGCTAAATTAACAAATTGGTATTTTTAGTAGGACAGTGGTCAGGTTAACAATATGTTTCTTTAATTCCTTGATAACATTATGACATTGATATCCCGGAAGGTATTTTCATAGAAGGGGTAATTATATTGGTAACTTTTTCAACTTCTTTTACTTTCATAACTTAGCCCAAAATCAAACCTAGAACTGTGGGAGATATTTTGGAACCTCACAAAAGAACCATATTGAAACCTCTCAACTGTCCGGATCATCCACGGTGGTCGTAATATTAATTTTGATATTAATATCGTAATAAAGCCTGTGAAAGAAAACATGCCTTAATATAAACAAGATCCTATGAAAAATGCCAATTGGTAATTAGTGGAAGTACACTATGCACTTCAAATTCTTAATATATTTTTAAAAACATATTAAGAACACGACCAAACCCGGACGACAATACATAATTGCATCCACGTCATGTCTTTACGTTGACACTCTGATTACGATAATAATCTCTGCAGTGAGAAGTTTTAAAGTAGTAGAACAATTTAGATTAACAATAATGTCAAGTCTATTACAATACAGTTGATTCGTTCACTAATCTCGAAGTCGGTCACACTTTGGACATGTGCTAGTTTAGTTTCCACGCTACGAGTACGGTGCAAGTAAAAAAGGAAGAACATGCGAAAAACAAAAACAACGAAACAAGACCAGGATTAGGGCTGTCCATCCGGGCCGGCCCGGGCCGGCCCGGCCCGGAAAACCGGGCCCGGGCCGGGCAAAACCCAAGCCCGGGCCCGGGCCTGAGCGGGCCGGACACCGGGCCGGCCCGGTTTGTTTTTTTTTTAAATTTTGTTTTTTTTTTATTTTTTTAAATTTTAACAAAACCATAAATTATAAATTATTATAAAAAATGTCATAAATTTTATTAATAACTTGAAATGAAATGACATAAATTACAAGTACAAAAAATGATAAAAATAACTTCTTTATTAATAATCGGTAAATCCTTTACAAGTATAAATTTATTTCGAAATTCGTCGCATCACAATAGATGAGTACATCCCAACTAGGTTGGCACCTACTCACCCATATCACTATCATTTGCAACTTTTTTCGAAATAATTTAATTCAAATTTAAAGCTAAGAAATAAAAATTACAATTTTATGAATATTATCTAATCATTATATCTATCTGCTAGTCCCAACTCTTCAAATTTATCTTCAATCATAGCAATCCGTTCGATGCCTTGTGTTCGCTTCTCGTATCTCCACCAATCCTGTAAGCACATCACCGCTTGTACAGTATACGGATCTAAGCATGTCCTGTGGTCGTCGATCAAACGTCCTGCTGTGCTGAAAGCGGATTCCGAGGCTACAGTCGAAACCTGCACTGATAGTAAGTCACGAACCATGGTGGAAAGTATAGGATATGAAACTGATCCATATACTTTCCACCATTGCAAAATATCTAAAGCATTTCCTTGACATTTAACTAAGGAAGCAGATAAATATTCGTCTATTTCAGAAACCTCTAATCCTGATGAAGTTCCAGATCCACCAGTTAGTTCAGCTACCATTGCATACCTATCAAAACTTACACTTTTACCTCGACCTGTGCTCGAAGCTGAAGGTGCCGAAGCTGAAGACTGTTGTGTAGCTACACCATATCTAGCTGCATACTCATCATATAAGGTTTGAAAATAATTTCTAATAGCTACATAATGAGTAGTAGCAGTAAGGGTGGATCCATCATCTAAGTCTATAATCTGTCCACCATATAATGATTGTAACAAACTTCGAAGGCCAATTTCCTTCAAGCATGGATCAATAAGAACACCAATACCAAAAATATGAGGAATAGGCCTAAAATACTTATTAAATTTACTCTCCATTTGAAAAATTATATTTCCAAAAGTATCATCCATACGATATTTTGCAAAAAATTTTTGAATATTTAAAATTTGTAAAGCAGCTAAAGTAATAGTTGGATAATAACAACCAGATAATAACATAGTAGCATCATAAAAAACTTGTAACATCTCATTTAATTTACATATAACTGTCCATTCATCTTCAGTTATTCCATAAGCACTACCAGAGCTAGAACTAGAAGCATAAAAATTTATAAAATCATTTATAATTTCTTTATATTCTATTGCTACAGATAACATTGCATAGGTGGAATTCCACCTATGGTCAACATCTTTTGGAATTAGTCTAGGCTTATAATTTTTTCTTTTACAACATTGTTTCCATCTTTTAATTCTCATTTCAGAAGCATTATGCATATTAGTAACTGTTCTAACTTTTTCTATCATGGGTTTAATTTCAGAAAATGCACTTTGAACAATTAAATTTAAAATATGACAGATACATCTAACATGAAAAAGCTCACCATGACATGGCAATGACAAAGTTATTTTCAGAAAATCAACAGCTACATTATTATTACTTGCATTATCTAGTGAAAGAGTAAATATTCTTTGATCAATTTCTAGTTTCATAAGTTCTTCAACAATTAAATTTGCAACATTAATACCAGTGTGTGACTCTTCAATTGCAATAAAAGAAACAACTCTTTTAAACATTTTCCAACTTTCATCAATCCAGTGTGCTGTTATACATAAATAACCAGTTTGCACTCTAGATGACCAAATATCAGAAGTTAAAGAAAATTTGCAGTTTAAATTTTTAAAATAAGAAATTATTTTTCCCTGTTCCTCAACATAATATTTTAAAATATCACGTTGACAGGTTTGACGAGAAAATTTTGTAAATGCAGGATAAAAACCATCTCTAAACATATCTTCAAATTCATCATCTTCTACTAATTTAAAAGGAAGGTTTTTAAGAACAATAAACCTGATTACGCATTTCCGGGCTCGGGCAGCGTCATAATTCCAACTGCCGAGGGTACCTGAAGAGGATGATTGGGAAAGCATAGACTGCCGGATATCACCTTGTAGATTTTGGCCTTTGTTGTGTTTTTCAATATGCCGTTTGAGATGGTTGGTGCCGCTCTTATGATGAGCTTTGAATATCTGGCCGCACAGCGCACATTTCGCATTCTGAGAGATGATCCTACCGTGTTCATCCTTGGTGACGTCTATCTTCTCAAAAAAATTCCATACATCAGACCTCGGCCTTTTTGGAGCTCTTGGTGCCGTAGATTCGTCACCACCAGATTCAGGATTAACACCGGTAGGATGAGGAGTTGTTGTAGGAGGACTCATCTCTGGATCGGTAGGAGTTGCATGTTGCTCTTCATAATCAGACCCAGAAGCCATTTGTTGGAAGTATTAGAAAATACAAAAGATTATAGGATAGTATATTATTGTATAAGAGAGTAGTAGAGAGAGAAATAGATGAGTTTTGTTGTGAGAAAATGAATTGAAACCCCCCCTCTATTTATAGAACCAGCCCCCTAGGTAAATGACCAAAAAACCCTCGAAAAATAGCCGTTTTTGACCGTTTTAAGGGGCAAAACGGTCAAAAGGCCAAATCTGGCCGTTAGGCCAGATTTGGCCCGGGCCGGGCCGGCCCGGCCAAACGGTCACTTTTGTGACCGTTCGGCCCGGGCCGGGCCGGGCTGGCCCGGCCCGGACCGGGCATTCGAAGCCCCTGTGACCGTTCGGCCCGGCCCGGACCGGGGTCAACGGTCACGTTTGTGACCGTTGTGGGCCCGGGCCCGGGCACGACCGGGCCGGGCCCGGGCCGGACACCGGGCCGGGTCCGGGCTCCGGGCTTTTTGGACACCCCTAACCAGGATCATGACGTTTTTTCCTAAGTACAGAACTCGGAGGAGGGGTAAATCATGAGGGGGGAAAATAAAATAAAATAAAAAACTACACATCAGCAGACTAATTCCATACTAAATTCTTTTATACATCTTTATCAAAAGATGCTTATATTTGCGTATTTGCATTGTTGCCGGCAAACACAGATATACAACCATATATTCTTAAAAGAGCAAGGTTTCTGAATTTATAATTGGGTATGTTATCTTTGACGAATCTTACCTAAGATCAGACACTCAAATGTCAACGCAACACGGTTTTTAGGTAAAAAACGAACCAACTATTAGCCCGACAGAACCAATCTCGCTAATAATTATCGTCCAAGTAATTTGTGGGATAAATTCTTAAGGTGTTAGTCACGTAGAACTAAAACTAGAACAAAATTTTACAATATTAGACAAAACTAGTAGAACTAAAACTAGAACAAAATTTTACAATGTTAGACAAAACTAGAATTGAGATAACGATACAAAATTATCCCACATTTTTTATTTTTCTGTACAAAAATAAGAGTTCTAGTCTCTCAAATTATTCCAAGTTTTATCTTAGAACTAGGTAGTAAAAAACTAGAACTCTCTATTTTTTGTTATTTTTTATTTTTTATATTTCTTTACTTCTTTTCTTTCCTATTATGGTTATCATCATCATTAGATCATCATTATAATAATAATTGTTAATATCTTATAGTCTAATCAAAAGTTATTTAATAGTAAAGAACATTCTTGTAAGCAATTATCAATCAATAATAGTAAGTTTAAAATACCGGGAGTAAAGCCATTCAAACGCCTTTCGCTATTATGGTTTGATTATGGCGTTTGAAGAGATATAAATATTATTTATGTATTTTAAACTTACTATTATTGATTGATAATTGTTTATAAGAATGTTCTTTACTATTAAATAACTTTTGATTAGACTATAAGATATTAACAATTATTATTATAATAATGATCTAATGATGATGATAACCATAATAGGAAAGAAAAGAAGTAAAGAAATATAAAAAATAAAAAATAACAAAAAATAGAGAGTTCTAGTTTTTTACTACCTAGTTCTAAGATAAAACTTGGAATAATTTGAGAGACTAGAACTCTTATTTTTGGTAAGTTTAAAATACATAAATAATATTTATATCTCTTCAAAATGCATAAATATATATTTTCATGATTATAAAAATTTATCTCATATTATTTTATCAAAATATTCCGCTTTACAAAATTGTTCCTATTTATCACTAAAATATCCCACTAACGAAAAATTATTCCACTTTAACAATTATTCCATTCTGCATGAAAATATCCCAAATTGACTAACACCCCCAAGGGGAACAACACAAGAATCAAGCCGCGATATTCAACATAGATTAGTCAGAGAATAAACAAAACAGCATCAATAATCAGGACCAAAAAATCTGCAAAATATAGTAGAATTAAGAAGCAGTCAACAATGCTACTGGGTGTAGATGTACCAAACAGGAGTAAAGCCATTCAAACGCCAAAATCAAACCACAAAAGTTCTACAGAAATTAAGAAAACATCCATCCTAGTTCAACATATAAACCTAGAGAAAATAGTTTTAAGAAAGTACAAACTTTCGACAGCAGCTCTTCATTTGAGAGGGATGAACCTGGAAGAGTGGGTAGCTCCAATACCGGGCCTACCGTGCTTGACAGGCTTGTATGAGATTGAGAACTCAGCAAGATAATGACCAATCATTTCAGGCTTGATCTCGACCTGGTTGAAGGTCTTGCCATTGTAGACCCCGATGATGCTACCGATCATCTCAGGGACAATAATCATGTTGCGGAGGTGAGTCCTCACAGGCTCCGGTTTTTCACCTTGGGGTGCTTCCTTTTTCTGTTTCATGCAGATTAAGGATATGAGGTTAGGACAGTACCGAAACATTAGAAAAAAGATTTAAGGAGGTACGCATATTTTAAGGGAAAAACATCACTCTGAAAGAGGAATAACTAGTATAAATTTTAAATAGAAAGATCAAACTCTAAGATTGGCAATTTACATTGCATACCTACAATTCAGAATAGATGCATGACAAGTAATTTTTATTGAAACTTCAGCACAATCTCTCTCTCTCTCTCTCTCACGTAATTTTTTTTGAAACTTCAGCACAATCTCTCTCTCTCTCTCTCTCTCTCTCTCTCTCTCTCTCTCTCTCTCTCTCTCTCTCTCTCTCTCTCTCTCTCTCTCTCTCTCTCTCTCTCTCTCTCTCTCTAGTGGGTAGCTCCAATACCGGGCCTACCGTGCTTGACAGGCTTGTATGAGATTGAGAACTCAGCAAGATAATGACCAATCATTTCAGGCTTGATCTCGACCTGGTTGAAGGTCTTGCCATTGTAGACCCCGATGATGCTACCGATCATCTCAGGGACAATAATCATGTTGCGGAGGTGAGTCCTCACAGGCTCCGGTTTTTCACCTTGGGGTGCTTCCTTTTTCTGTTTCATGCAGATTAAGGATATGAGGTTAGGACAGTACCGAAACATTAGAAAAAAGATTTAAGGAGGTACGCATATTTTAAGGGAAAAACATCACTCTGAAAGAGGAATAACTAGTATAAATTTTAAATAGAAAGATCAAACTCTAAGATTGGCAATTTACATTGCATACCTACAATTCAGAATAGATGCATGACAAGTAATTTTTATTGAAACTTCAGCACAATCTCTCTCTCTCTCTCTCTCACGTAATTTTTTTTGAAACTTCAGCACAATCTCTCTCTCTCTCTCTCTCTCTTCTCTCTCTCTCTCTCTCTCTCTCTCTCTCTCTCAGGAGAAAAGGTAAACTACTTGCAAAGTTAAACATAAAGGGTTGTGAATAGCTTAGTGGACAAACCCAGTAAAAAAAGTATATCACCCTGCAATTTAAACGTGTCAGACGTATTAAAAGATCAGAAGCTAAAACTACTGTGAAAACATAAAGAGGAATGAACATGCAACAAGGCAGCAACCATCTCAGGCATCATTATAACGTACCTATAAACTTGGCTCTGCAGGTACTATGTACAAAGGACAATAAAATTTCATAAAACAACAAATCCAAAAAATATTAGCTACACAGGTTATTAACTAAAAAAAAGTCCGTCATACCACCTTTAACCACAAAGCAAATAAATATGCATTCCATAAGTCAGCAGATACACTTTTCAATATAAGCTAGACTAATAAAAATCAAAGCAAAAAGACTAAAGCCATGAAAAAAGTTTTTCTCGTAAAATACAATTACAAACAAATAAAAAATTCAAGCAGCAAACCAATTAGTAACTCTATAACCAAAAACAGAATGGAAGGTTCTCTTTGACCAGTATGGTACAGCCTCACTTTTAATTGCTTGCAATTAAATTCGAAATCAATATAAGATTTAAGCAGTATAAAGCATCAGGCAACATAAGAATTGTACATCGTCCATGTCTTACTTTTAGAATTCTTCTACATTAAAAATTTCCAGAATTATTTTTTTTTAAAAAAACAAGGCTTCGGATCCAACTTGCCTCCTAAACTAACAAATTAGTTCCTGCTTACCCTCCTCAACTAGATTGAGTCTATACGTACCCCTATAAACTACTGAATGCATTCCCTGTTATCCTCTGAACTATGATCGGACACTCCTCGCCCTCCTAAACTTAACGCCTGAATTATGTTCGATCCCCAGTTACCACTTCTGATTTATTTGGTGTTTAAATGGATTTATAAGAGGAAAGTGATAGTTTAGGAGGTTAGGTGGGAATGAATACAGTTCAGGGGAAAAGAGGGTGGACGTTAATAATTTAGGGGGCAAGCTGATATTAAAAAAAAGGTTTAAGAAGTACGCAGGGATAGATGTAATAGTTTAGGAGCCAAGTAGGGACTGAGGCCAAAAAAGGACAATTCAACTTTTATATGATTTCAATTGTAGTACAACCTAATCACATCAGTCCATTAGTCTTTCCGCTATATACTCTCTTAAAATCACTCATCTTTTCTCCCATAAAACCTTCTTTGTTGTACAAATTTATCATTTATTCATCCCAATAAACTGTATTCTCCTCGATTACTTATAGCATCCTTCACTTGTCTTTAGCCTGCTACACTCATTTACTTTCTCTTATATTGATGTGTCATCCAACTCTAACCTGATGTCACAATTTGAGAAGCAAAGTGCCACGCAATCACTAATTAGATAATTTGAAGTTACAAGTAAAAAAGGAAAGAGAATAAGGTCTCCCAGATATAACTAATAACAAAGTCCCATAGTAGTTTAACGTAGAGGAAAATGAAGCAGAAAGGATGTCACAATATTAAGCAAGTCAAGCATAGAAAACCAATCCACGGCTATATGATTGAAGCCACCAAAAAATTTAATTATCCACATTGCGTGATTTCCAGAAATTACCCATGCAGTCTTACAATGCATGCACTAATAGGTGGAGTCTCGTTTTAACAATTTAACTCAAAAATGGAATTATATAATTTAATTTAAAATTACAAGTTTTGCACGAATGAAAAAGTATTCAAAAGGAACAACCACAATCCCCTAAACTAAACTAAAGCAAGATGCACTCGGTAGCATGCCCAAATGTTATCAAAAGCTTCTATAAGTTGTATAGATAGAACTAGTGAAGTTAATATACAAATGAAAAACTATTCAAAAGGAACAATAACCAATCCCCTAAACAAAAGCAAGATGCACTCAATAGTATGCCCAAAGGTTCTCAAAAGCTTCTAAAAGTCATCTAGATAGAACTCTTAAAGTTAATATACATTTATATAACTAAATTAGGCAAGCATTGATTTTTTACTTTATTGTACACTGCATCAATTTTTGGCATCCATCCATTTCATTAATAATCTTTTAAGTTTGTCAGTGAATAATATCTACCAAGATAGGCATCTATACAAAGATATGGCATTGCAACCGGGTGAACAACATCGCCAAAAGTACAAGTAACCAAGATAAAAGGAAAAAAATCACAATCAAAACATCTTTTCAAGTTATGAGATTGGCAAGATACACAAGGAATGAACCGAAATGAAACCATAGGAAATATCCGTCGATCTGTCATTGGCAGTGCTTGATCTTCCCTACATGCGGAAAAGATATCCTAACTACATATCTTCATTTTGCCTAATTAATCACGGACAACTTCTGCGGGAGCAATCAACCAAATACAAACTTTTCCTACCAATTATTAAGCTCTTGTTTCTTGCTTAATCGTGCTGTGCTCTCCTAAGGCAGTAGCAAACATGATAATAAGCTCCTCGAAGTCACTTAATTACGAAATGCCTTGTAACTAAAACTCTATATATGTAAATATACTTGTAAACAGTATATAATTGTGAACAATATCACATGTATTGTTGATTAATTTTGTTTCATGGCACAAATGCAAAACAAATGAAGGAATAAAATGGGCAATCGCTTAAAATCATACGAACATTCTGTCATATTTTCACTAATATTTTGATCTTTAAAGATTCGAGACAATCTTACCGCCTTCCTCAGCTTCTTGATCAAAGCCATAGGCTTCCTCTTCAGTCCTCTCTGAAACCTACCAAACAAATTCAACAAAAAATAAATCCTCATCAATTTTCATGAAATCGAAGAATCAGAAACAGGCCTAGGGTTTCGGATCTCAAACCCAATCCGACCCGAATCAGATCCAGCTACCTTCTACGAGCGCGAGCAGTGAAGAGCTTGACAAGCTCATCAGTCGACATATCGAGGAGCTGGTCGAGATCAACGCCTCTGAAGGCGAACTTCCTGAACGTTCTCCTCTTCGGCTGGCCTGTAGCAACATCGGTCTCAACCTCAGCCTGCAACAATGGAGATCGACGATTAGATTCGAAAGAGAACAGAATGACTTCCCCCTCTCTTTAATGGATCTCACCATTGCTACTGCGAGAAAAGAACAAAACCCTAGCCGCTGCGAGAGAGGGAGGAGGATGCTATCTGTGTCTTCTGGCGCTAGGGTTTGAGTAAGTTCAAGGGGGGTTTATATACGGTGAATTTAGTGTGCGAGGATATAGGGGCCGGTCCAGTTATTTTGGGCTTTAAAGTAGTGGAAGTCCATAATCAGTTTGGGCAAATTGTACATGACAGCTCTAGCTTTATTAGACTAACTTACACGGGCCCAAAATAAGTTTGGCAGACGTGCAGACCCTAGATATATTCATAAATACACACATGTTTTATTTATTCATTTAAAATTTTACGAAATTTGATTAAGTTTCAGGCGTGTAAGATATTAGATGTAGTGCACGTGCGTTGCACGTGGGTATACTTGTTCAGTATTAAAAAAATTTAAATGTGGACTGTAAAATGATGAAGTGAATCGATGATTTAGATTTTACCAATATTCATGTAATTAAGCCGGTTTAGATTTTACAAATATTCATGAAACACACATAAATGACGTAATAAGAGATTTATGTGTTAGGATTCTTAGATGATTAGATTGGTTAATAGCTGAAAAACCTAAACTTATAGGGTAATGAGACAAAAAAAGGAACAAATTCATATCATGTTTCAAATTTAATTACCTTATCAAAGTCTATATTAATCATCAGCATTTAAAGCTGAAGCAAAACATACAGACATAGAGGTCAATTTTACTAAATAGCAGATACCTAACGTGGATTAATAGAGTTAAAAAATTATAACCCTATATATGAACAAACTTATAATGTAAACACAATAGCAATATTAAAAGATGATCTAATATTAGATATGAGAGGCACATATTTGCTCAATTTACACTAAGGTTCAAGCTACTTAAGGAAATGCTAATCAATAAGAGATTTTCCAAATAAATTTCTTAAACTTAAACTTAAAATTGACATGTTTGAATGATGGGGATATATCATGCGAAGGGACTTGTCACTTGTTGAAGCTTCATGACAATTACAAGAGAGACTGATTATGTCATTCATATGCATTTTATCAATCTCTAGTTCACAAGTTGGCACTGAATCATTGCGTTAGCATTTCCATAGAAATCTATTCCATCTTTAATGTCATCCCAAGCACTTCGTTTCTCAGAAATACAAGTAAGATGGTTGGAAGGAGAGGAAGAGAGAAATAAATAAAAAAATTTTGTAACATATAAAATGAGTAATTAATTAGAAGGTAAAAAAGCCAAAGTTTAAGAAGAAATCACTTTAGTAATTAGGGTTTATTTATAATAAAAATATAACATTTATTTTGGATGCATGTAAATATGCCGGTTGTAGTATTTAGTTAATGTTTTTTTCTAAAATCATAGTAAGAAAATTTATTTTGTACTTTTCACTGTAACATCAAAAGGATAATGCAATTAGCCTAATGCATTCCTAATCATGCCCCTACTTCATGATATTAACATCATAGATTTTTTTGATACAATGTATTTTTAAATTATACTGTGAAATACATTTAGGGGGTTGAATTTTAAAAATATTTAATCTAATGAGATTTTAAGATACATTTGTTCATTTTAGTCTTTTTATAATACATTTTGAAATTTGAGTGATCCCAATGTCACCAAAAAGAACTAATCACCAAATTGCTTGTACCAATTTAAATTATACCAAATTGATTAATTTCTACAATAATCAAGTTTCAAAACATACTTTCAAAATTCTAGTTGAATTATAGAGGAACATCTCATGATAACACGTGCTTGAGCAAATTTGATCCTAGAAAGAAGTCGACATCTTGTGCTTTGTTAAATTTTCTATTCTAATCCAAGTGGAGTTCTAGTTGAGCTTTTCTTTTGTAATTGTATGGTTTTAACTTAGTAGATATTATTGTGGAAGAAAATGTATGAGCTAATTTACACTCAAGAGATGAAAGAGAAGTTAAATAAAAATAAAAAGGGTTGTTTGTTAGTTAATTTGGTTCATAGTTTATGCGTTGATTCAAATTGAATTTTAAAAGTATAGACTCTACATATTGTTATTATAATTATTTGATTAAATTATTATTATAATTATTTGATTAACTTTGTCTTATATTATTTTGTGACTGGTTGGGAAGAAGTTCATAGTCTTGAACTGAAATTTTAGACTCATTAACAACCGGTGCTCAAAAGACCTAAAACAATAAAGAATGAAGCGCACCATTCTCTAATTTTACATTAGGTAGTTTCTACAAAACTCTAGTCCTCCCATGGTTTAAACTTTGATGCCCCTCTAATACAGTCGTTTCAACTTCTTAGATAGAAGAGTCACAAGCCCCCCGACATGCAACTAAGGTAGACCAAAAAGTGAACATTGACATTCTAAAATTCTAAATATAGACATAACCATAAGTGAACATTGACATTCTAAAATTCTAAATATAGACATAACCATTTGTATGTAGTATTAGATTATAAACTATTGATAATAGACATAACCATTTGTATGTAGTATTAGATTATAAACTATTGATAATGATTTTATTTTTGACCAAATGTTCTTAGTGAGAGTAGGAGGTGCATTTAATAAAGAGTTATGGATAATTATTTAATGATTAATTATAACCAATGCTATTATTGCAAATTATCAAAATTTAAAAGGACAAAATAGGAAGTTAGAAGTTTTGACATGAGTATTCTCTTTTATAAGTAGTATAGATTGTGAAGGGGCCCACCACTCTCAATGCGTGAAAAGAAAGCAGCAAAGAAAAGTCACGTGAATGAAGCGGTTGCGGAGCAGCATGCGGGCGGCAAAGAGACGTGTTGGTGCGGCCCACCCAAATGTTTGATTGAACCTATAAATACCTAGTTTAGTCTAGGGTTTCGGATGTAAGCAAGGCAGGCTTCGTGAAAAGGGAGAAACGCTGAGAGTTTTTTCGGACTTGGGAAAAGCGGCGTGCAGGTGCAAAGGTGGCAGAGGATTTGTTTTGTGATTTTTCGGCTGATTCCAAAATCAATCAAAGGCTCCTTTGTATCCCTTTTGAGAGAGATTTTGTGTGAGGGATCTGAGAGTTTGTGTGAGGGTTTAGATTGAGTGATTGTAAACCCTATTTGTATCTCTCCCTCTAATAGTAGATCTCCCCCCTCCTTGCCCCGTGGACGTAGGCAGTTTGCCGAACCACGTAAAATTTGTGTTCTTGTCGTGATTTGTAATAGCTTGTAGGATCCCTCGACGCGCAGTCCTAGAGCTGACGAGAGGACCCTCGACGCGCAGTCTTAGAGCTGACGAGAGGAAGAGCAGATATCTCACTTTGATGAGATATCTGGCTTTCGGTTCTTGTTTCCTTTGAGAAACTAGAATTCCGTTGTGATCTAATCTCTTGTTGTGCACCTTGCGCACCGGAGGTGCTGCCGAAATTTCCGCTGCGCACAACAAGAGGTATCATTGTGAAGGGGCCCACCACTCTCAATGCGTGAAAAGAAAGCAGCAAAGAAAAGTCACGTGAATGAAGCGGTTGCGGAGCAGCATGCGGGCGGCAAAGAGACGTGTTGGTGCGGCCCACCCAAATGTTTGATTGAACCTATAAATACCTAGTTTAGTCTAGGGTTTCGGATGTAAGCAAGGCAGGCTTCGTGAAAAGGGAGAAACGCTGAGAGTTTTTTCGGACTTGGGAAAAGCGGCGTGCAGGTGCAAAGGTGGCAGAGGATTTGTTTTGTGATTTTTCGGCTGATTCCAAAATCAATCAAAGGCTCCTTTGTATCCCTTTTGAGAGAGATTTTGTGTGAGGGATCTGAGAGTTTGTGTGAGGGTTTAGATTGAGTGATTGTAAACCCTATTTGTATCTCTCCCTCTAATAGTAGATCTCCCCCCTCCTTGCCCCGTGGACGTAGGCTATTTGTCGAACCACGTAAAATTTGTGTTCTTGCCGTGATTTGTAATAGCTTGTAGGATCCCTCGACGCGCAGTCCTAGAGCTGACGAGAGGAAGAGCTAATATCCCACTTTGATGGGATATTAGGCTTCAGGTTCTTGTTTTCTTTGAGAAACGAGAATTTCACACTTTGATGAGATATCTGGCTTTTTGATTCTTGTTTCCTTTGAGAAACGAGAATTTCGTTGTGATCTAATCTCTTGTTGTGCACCTTGCGCCCCGGAGGTGCTGCCGAAATTTCCGCTGCGCACAACAAGTGGTATCAGAGCTCCGGGTTGGACTTGGGAGCTTGTTTGAAGGATTCGCTGAAGGATTCCTATTTGAAGATTAGATCGACAACATGGGTGAAACAAGCACATCGGGATCGTCTCTTACGAAGACGATACATAGTTTGAGCATCAATAACATGAAGATTGATGTTCCGAAGTTCGACGGCAAGATTAATTTCGGATTGTGGAGTGTTAGACCCCTTGAGGGGGGGTGATTAGGGTCTTATGCTAATCTAATCCGATTAAATGCCAATTAAAACTAATTAATAAGTTATCCTAGCAAGTATAAAATACAACAAGATACGTAAGCTAGGATAAACAATATGAACAAATGAATATATCCTATCAAAGAGATATTACAAA
>NC_033796.1:12910658-12914550 GCF_001876935.1 Asparagus officinalis
AGGATGTCGTGCTCATGGGTAATGGACATGCATGCTCTATTGGTGGTATTGGTACCGTTCGGATTAAGATGAGTGATGGGGTGATTCGGGAGTTAGATGAAGTGAGGTTCGTTCCACAATTAAAGATGAATATCATTTCACTTGGAGCTTTGGAGGCAGCAGGCTATAGGGTGACCTTGGTGGATACATATTTGAAGGTCACATTAGGGTCCATGATTATGATGAAGGACGTCAGAAGGAGCAATTTATATTAATTGCTTGGAAGCACGACGATTGATAGGGAGATGACGACTTCATCAGATTTGGCTAGACTGTGGCGTTGTTTGATGCTGGGTTATTTGATTGGTAATACCGTGCATAGATTGTTGAGGAGTGCTTTGACCTGCAGTTTGAAGTCCTGTGAACCCATTGGTATGAGCGAGAAGACCGAGATGGAGTTTGACACTTCTATCCATCATTCGAGGGGTTTTCTGAGGGGTGTTCATTCAGGCATTCGGGAGCCTTCCAAGGGAGCATTATTGGGAGGTAATAGGTATGTGGTTTCCGCAGTTGGGGATTGCTCTAGGCATTGGTGGGTTTCAACCAAGTCCCGTTGGTGTGAAGTTCTAGAAGCCCGCAACAAATTGAGGAAGTGTATTGGCAGAAAGGTGAAGGTACTTCAGTCTGATGTTAGAGGGAGGTACAAGAGGGACCTATATCTGCATTTGTGCCGAGCTCACGGCAATAGGAGACACTTCATTGGTGTGGAAACTTTGAGGCGACGTGATGAGATGGCAGATTTGGGGAGCTGTTCCTTTCTAGAGGAGGATCGGCGTTTGATGTCGAGCATTGGCATTGGTGTGCAGGCTACGACATGTTTAGGCTATCTCATGTATAGGTTGTCGACTGCTGCATGTAGAGATTTTGGATCTGGTGGAGCTGCTTCAGTTTTTAGGTTGCGTCGGATGTTTGGCTACCCAGCATTTGGTCACATCGTGGATGTGAGATTCGATCCGATAGCACGTTTGGGATTCGGAGGCTCATTTGATTATCATTTGGGAGCTTCTGACTTTGTTCTGAGCAGGTATGTCACAATTAACTCTCGGCAGGTGGAGAGTAGAGATCAGATCATTTGGACATCGCAGCGGGTGGAGAGTGATGCTACTCCACGTTGGGTGGAGACTCCAGATCATACTGTATCATTTGGGATTCCAGCTGAGGTGACACAGATTGGGGATCATTTGGATATGGATGCAGATGATGAGTTGGATTCGATTGCAGCTGATGGACTTGATTTGGATATGGCCATTAGTTCACCTCAGATGGAGGTGTTTGATTTGTCTCAATTTGGGGCTATTGGGAGTGCTATCAGTTGCAAATCGTTTGGTGATATTGAAGAAGAGTTGCAGACTTTTCTATTTGATTGAGGGCCTTTGGAGGCCATTAGGGTGAACTACGTTCGGCTTGATTCCTTGGGCAAGAGGATACGTAGGCAGTCTTTATGATGCAGCCGGGTTTGGATTAGTTGATGGGGGTGAGATCGATTTGGTGAGCGACATCGACATTTGGGGTGAGTGTTTGCACTCCCATTTGGGTCTCAGCAAGTGAGGCATTTGGTGTAGTCGGTGTAGGCTCAATTTGATTAGTGAGTAGACACTATTTGTTTTGGGTGAGTGTTCGCACTCCCATTTTGATCTCGACGTGTTGTGGATGGAGTCCGTTGTCATGAGTCCGTTGCCGTGACGTACTGGATGCAACAAGTGAGGCATTTGTTTTGGTTGGTGTCGGCTCAGTTTTAGGAAAACTTTACCGAGGTGGAGAATTGTGAAGGGGCCCACCACTCTCAATGCGTGAAAAGAAAGCAGCAAAGAAAAGTCACGTGAATGAAGCGGTTGTGGAGCAGCATGCGGGCGGCAAAGAGACATGTTGGTGCGGCCCACCCAAATGTTTGATTGAACCTATAAATACCTAGTTTAGTCTAGGGTTTCAGATGTAAGCAAGGCAGGCTTCGTGAAAAGGGAGAAACGCTGAGAGTTTTTTCGGACTTGGGAAAAGCGGCGTGCAGGTGCAAAGGTGGCAGAGGATTTGTTTTGTGATTTTTCGGCTGATTCCAAAATCAATCAAAGGCTCCTTTGTATCCCTTTTGAGAGAGATTTTGTGTGAGGGATCTGAGAGTTTGTGTGAGGGTTTAGATTGAGTGATTGTAAACCCTATTTGTATCTCTCCCTCTAATAGTAGATCTCCCCCCTCCTTGCCCCGTGGACGTAGGCAGTTTGCCGAACCACGTAAAATTTGTGTTCTTGTCGTGATTTGTAATAGCTTGTAGGATCCCTCGACGCGCAGTCCTAGAGCTGACGAGAGGACCCTCGACGCGCAGTCTTAGAGCTGACGAGAGGAAGAGCAGATATCTCACTTTGATGAGATATCTGGCTTTCGGTTCTTGTTTCCTTTGAGAAACTAGAATTCCGTTGTGATCTAATCTCTTGTTGTGCACCTTGCGCACCGGAGGTGCTGACGAAATTTCCGCTGCGCACAACATAGATATGGATATAAATCTTTAAAACAGGCAGTATCTTAATTCATTTCTATCATGGGTGAAGTCATGAATTCCAAATTTAAATAATATTGGGGCAATGGATTGACAAATACTCGACTTCCAGCCGTTCAATAATAGAAATAGGAAGTGTCATGGAAACCAAATTGCCGATACAAATTATCTTGTTGCGTCCAGCTATTGTCTGAATTCATAAAAAATAATTAACTTGTTTAATTACTTTCCTAAAATATGATTATTTATGAGGCAATATAAACAAATTACATGGTTAAAATTTCGCTATCACAAATCCATTTCATAATGTCATGGAATTCACATGCACTGCGAAAGAATGCTGAAATTTTTTGTCTGTTTCTTTAAACTAATATTTAAATCAAATTTATTTTGAACTTCATACGTAAGACACCTAGCTTGGTCGTAAGATATAAGGACGTTATACTTCACATACACATATAGCAATAAAAATAGACTCATAACCGAAACCAAAAATAAATATAACAGACGAATTTCTTTATTCGAACACAAACCCAGTGAAAATATTTCTCATGTCTGAAGTGCTATGATACTAATCGATATTACAATTCATAAAGATTCCCAACATGTTTGGCACGCGAAAAGTAAATGAAAATTGAAAAATGAGAGGAACTACTTTTTTCAAATTAGATACTTTCTTATTATGTTTTATTTTACTAAATCTTGTTTAGATGGTAGAAAGTAAAAAAAGAGAGAAAGTTGAGATCACACTTACCTTCTTCTTGTTCTATTTAGTTATCATGGAAAATAATAGTAAATAATAGACAAATAAAACTAAAATGATACGTGAATTTTTTTAAAAAATATTTTCTCTCTCCTCTTCATTCATTTTCCATCCACTTTCTCTAAATTTGAGAAAGTGAAACTAAAATATTGTGTGACACCCCTTTATTTTTTAATCATTTTCTATTCACCTTTCAAATGCCAAACGGTAAAAATTTAGAAAGTAGGGTCACTTTTCATTTTTGAGTGCACTTTCCATTTATTTTTAGTATACACCCTAGTGAAAGTGTAAAAGCTCATCCGCATTAGTATGCAAATGAAATATTGCTTAGAATGTGTTACCGTTGAAACTTGAGAAGTAAAGATGATAATCAGACCAATTCATTTTATTTATCTATTAGATTGGAAGTCATATTATATTTTCAATGATTGCTAGTCCATTATCTTTTTAAATTAAGGGTTTTCTTAATTTCTCCACTTTCAGAATGCCTTAACATTTTTCATAGAGAATGTTAAACACTCATTAAATATTACGTGACGTTTTCTTTCATTCTCATGCAAAGGAAAACTTTTTTTTTTTTAGGGGGGGGGGGGGGGGGTGGT
>NC_033796.1:12914560-12917060 GCF_001876935.1 Asparagus officinalis
TAATTTATATAAATGTTGAAAATAATTGTTTGGTAACCATATATCAAAAGACATTTCTAAAAGCAATTGAGGTGTTTGGTGAAAATGTGCTTAAAGCTCATTATAAGTCAAAATTACCAAAATACATATAGTTTTGTCTTCATGTTTATTTGTAGTAAAAACTATTTTCAAAATCTAAATGATATATATGGTATATAAAATATAAAAAATAGAAGATGCTTTTAAAAGTATTCTCAGCTTGCTTTTAAAAGTATCCCTTTAAAACCTAAGCAGTTATAATGAGCATGTACAAAAGTTTTTACCAAACACTATTTATTGTCTGCTTTTAGAAAAGTAATCATAAGCGCCCTCAAATAACTAGTATCAAGTCAGTCCTTATTGAAGTAGGACTCTATATTCAAATTTGATGATTTCTAAGGTAAAAATTTATAGTGCTAGTCAATTTAGAACTAGAATTAGGATAAAATTGCAATGTCCTAGTCAATTAGACCTGTATAAACAAAAAATGGAATAATTATAAAAATTTACTCCACTTCTGTAATATATATCCGCATACAAATGAGTGTTATACAGTCTCTCAGATTATCTCAACTTTTTATTTAGGATTAGGTGGTAAAAAACTGTAGCTCTGCAATTTCCTTTATTGATTTTTTTGTTTCATGTTTGCCTTTTTTTTCTTTTACTTCCACCCCTCTCACTCCTCTTTTCTATATGTTGTTTTTTTATTTATCAAATAAAGGAATTATATAACCTGTTTAAGTGAAAAAAGATCATAGATCTAGAATTTACTAAAATAACTAAGTTTTCTCCCAAATAAATGTAAATATTAGGCTAAAAGTAAAAAAAAAAGATTTGGGGGTGAAAAAATGAAGAAAGTGAAAAAAGCTTTAATTTAGACTTGTACTACGATAGCAATTCAAAAAAAAATAAAAAAAGTATAAGTTATTATAATACTTACTAAGTTACTATCGATATCTTATAGTCTAATCAATAGTCATTCAAAATTAATTGACATTATGATAGACAATTATTACTCAATAATAGTAATTACAAAATATATAAATAGTATTTATATCACCCAAATACATAAATTATATACTTCTTGATTATAAAAAACTATCCACATTATTTTATGAAGATCCTAGTTTCAATAAATTATTCCTAATTTTCTCATTAACTTACTTATTTTTAAAATCCTCATTTTAATGATTGTTCTAGCTCTAATGGTAATATTATAACTAAGTAACATTAGACGGTAAGAATCATGTCAAAACTAACTCTATAGGAGTGAGATGATCTGCATCATAACTTATAATTCTCAAAGTACCCTCTAATCATGACTATATTTCTTGTAAGAGTCCCCATGTGAGGGGATGATTTCATGCATTCATGAGGACAGTGAAATACCCATACCGCCCTCCTTCTATGCATATTTGCGGCTCAGAACCTTCTGCATTGTAAATAATATAAATCACCCCTTTTTATAGAGTGTTCTGTCCTTATTTCTCTTGGATAAGCAAGATGTTTTTGATAGATGTTTTTTACGCGAACAATGTTCTCATAGGATTGCTACTAACTTGGTTACCTTAACTTTTTCATCTCTAATCTCGACCGTTCGTTTGCTCTTTTTTTAAAGCGCCACGCGGAGGTGGTATTGACTTAATAAGACATGAGGTGAAATTATACATACGTAAATCAGATTTAAGATTCTTAGTTACCAATATTATAATTTATCAACACAAGTGGTAAACAAGTCGTTTTGTGGATCCCATCACCGCTTGGTGATCTTATAGTCTAAATTTATGTTTCTTCGGCCCCTAGATTGGCCCGCACGTTTTGCTTTGTCGGCTCTTCTTTCATTAATTTAGCTCATTGATTCAGTGTGGCGTCCTATGCAGCAATTTATTTTTGTAAAGTTTCAAGGTTCCCTTTCCCATATATACTCTGTTTTATATAGGAAAATAATTAAACTTAAAGGATATGCACATGATCAATATATAATATGTTGATATATTATTGTTTCAACTCCTTGCCTATTTATCAATAGCAACAACAATTGAGAAATTATTGGATATATTTTTTTCAAGCGAAAAAAGTAAACAATATATATATATAATATATATATATATATATTATATACTATTAGTATTAATATATAAATATATATAGTATATATATAGCTATTAACTGGAAACAAGTGTTGGCTAGGTGACGCTTAGATATCATCTAAGGATAAGCGTTCTAAAATCACATGATTGAGCTAATATTATGGATAATCCTCATTCGTTGAACTTGATTACATATTCTAGAATTCTAAAGCACAGAGCGTCGAACCCAAGTTTGGGGTGAACCGTCGTCGTTTGACCCTTCATCCACTCGTATCAATTTTAACGGTTTTGAATGAATAGTCTTTTCACATGGCTTCGACGGAGGGTCAAACGACGATGGGTTCCACCCAAACACTTGGTGTGTTTAGGTTTTAGAATATATAAGATCATAG
>NC_033796.1:12918148-12954289 GCF_001876935.1 Asparagus officinalis
ATATATATATAATATAATAGTATAATATATATATATATATATATATATATATATAGTTATAAGCCGAACATTATCCTATTTTTTATTAACTTTAAAATTGTTAATTAAAAAAGTTTTATCTACTCCATCCCCAAAAAAAAATGTTCTTATGAAGGACTAAGAAAAAACATTCATACTAAAAATTTAAACATAAACAAAACCCTCCTTAAATTTTAGTGCTTCTTAGATAATCCCTTTAACTTTTAAAATGTCACAGAACACCCTTTAAGTTTTGAGTTTCTCAATAAAAAACCCTAACAATATTATCCACGATTTTCACATGGGCAAATAAAACTAAGCAGAGTATTGTTTTTTTTACCAGTGAAATTTGCATTTAGACCACTAGCTTTTATGCATGTCCAATGCACGTGGTTAAATACTGTGATTAGGTATTTTTGATTTATTTTCTTACTTAAATTTGTTCTTCGGTTACTTTTTGATAATTTTTGCTTACTTTGATTAAGTATTTTTGGTTTATTTTCTTACTAAAATTTATTCATCGATTACACTTTGATTATTTATTTATTTGATGTTTGTTTGAATAGACTACAACCAGTTTAATTTTTTATGTTGATAGTTGAATTGTCAGGAGATAAATATAATCTAAAGCCAATTTAAATTTTTATTTCATTTGGATTGGCATGAAACCGAGCTTGACCTGAGGAAGTATAGTGTTATGAAAGTGAAAACACTTAAAAAATAATATTATGAAAGTAAGATGAATAATAAAGCCAACAATCCAAGATGATTGATTTAAAGTGGGCTAAAATAACAAAAAATAGTTAATAAAAAAATCATAAACTTAGGATTAATGCTAACTCTAATACACTTTTATATGATAAAAACATCTATATATGCATATGAAAGCACTAAAAATAGTTTATGAAAATCCTTTCTAAATATTCCTAAATTTACTAAAAAAAATAAAACTATCTATAACAATTCACAAAACATTATCTTTTGTTGCTTCTATTTTATTTTTTATTGAGTCGAGATCAATACTTCTTCATCGTTATCTTTTTTATGAGTAATTCTAGAGTAGTTTCTTCATTGACTATGTTGATTGTGATATGAGACTGGAGCATGTTATCTTTCCTTGGGCTCATTCATCTTTTGCCTTCTCATCTAAATTCACAAAGAAGTTGAATATATTTCTTATGTTCAACACAAACTTCTAACAGTACATACTTTGATTTTCCCCTATTTCAATAAGAATAAATGTTAATTTCATATATATATATATCTAACCCTACATTCTATTTCATCTAATGGTCAAGATTGAAAATGGCAGAATTGAAAATAAATGCACATCAGATGACAAAATACCAGTAGAAGGGGTAATTTAGGAAAGAGTCATTAATGAAACACGCTGTAGTTAATACCAAAAGCTGTCAAAGACCGTCTTTCAAGAAAAAGACGGTTCAGTTTCACTGTATCGTTAACCCAGTTTCATCTTCTCTCCACCCGAACAACTAAACTCTTCACATTCCGACGATTTCTCAGCCATTAGGGTTTCTTTCAACAGCTCATTACAACTCGAACGAAGACGAACAACAAGACTTCGACGATCGAGATGAAGAAAAACAAGTCAGAGACTCCAAAACCCTCGTCTTCAAGAAGGGGTAAAACGATTCCAACCCTCGTATTAAAAATGTATATTTTTTATCAAAGTTTGTACATTTTTCATAGATTCAGTGAGGAAAAGTTCGAAATTTAGACATTAATCACTTGCATGTTGTTGAATACTTTTTTAGTTTATTTTTTTAACTTTATAAAATGTTAACGATGCATGTTCTAGTTTAGGGTTTTTATTTTTTACATTTTCCTTGATCTTGTTTGAATAAGTTAAGTTTTTTTTAATATTTTAAGATGTTTTCATTTGTTCTAAATGGGTAGAGATTAATTTTGGTTGTCTGGATTCTGCAATATGCACTCTAGTTGAATCTCCTCGATTCAGTTGAGTGAATCGAGATTTCACTGTAGTGAATCGAGATTCACTGTAGTGAATCGGGATTCATTGGATGAATCTCTATTCACTCAAGTGAATCGCTATTTGGTGGAGTCAATTTGTATTCACTCAAACATAGAGAATCTCGATTCACTAATGTGAATCTTTCGTAGAGAATTGAGATTCATATATTGGATGTTCTTACCAGTTACGGAAAAATGATTGCTCTTTAAACTTCAACTTTATCATCTGAGGCTGAGTATATAGGATGGAAACTTTCCCAAATATGATCCGAGGTCGAGTACATTTTGTTGAATCTGGATTCAATTTGCTGAATCTCAATACATTTGGTTGAATCCACTATAGTGAATCGAGATTCACTCAAGTGAATCTCGATTCACTACAGTGAATCTCGATTCACTACATCGATTCAATGCAGTGAATTGAGATTCACTCAAGTGAATCATGATTTAGTGGAGTGAAACGAGATTCATTTCAGTGAATCGCTATTCACTGGAGTGAATTGCGGTTCAGATTATAATATCTTGATTCAATAATGTGATTCAACCTAGTGAATTGCGGTTCAGATTATAATATCTTGATTCAATAATGTGATTCAACCTTCATGCTTGCCATGCATTATTCAAAGTCTGGTCTCATTAAAAAATGAATTGTCATCGGTTTAACAGGTCTACGATCTAGCTCAAGGAACAAGCAAACAACATGTGTTGGGATTGTTGAGGTATTTACACCTATACCTCAACAGAGGAAAACAAGCACTATGAACATGCCCAACAGTGACGATGACTTCATCAACCCACCAAATAATCCTGCCGGTGAGGAAACATCAAAGCGTACAAGGGATGAAGACAATGAACAGACCCCAAAAAGGATGAAGACGAAAAGGGTTGGTGTACTAAACATCTCTTTTCACTTGAGCGAATCTCGATTCACTGCATTGAATCGAGATTCACTACAGTAAACATCTTGGTGTACTAAACATCTTTAATTTTTTTATGTATTCAATGATGGATAATTTGATCTAATTATATTATTTTTCTCACTGATGAAGGTTGTGAAAAAAAATATGTGAGGTCCAACAGTGACGATGACCTCGCCGACTCCCTAAATAATCCTGCCGGTGATGAAACATCAAAGCGTAGGAGGGATGAAGATAATGAACAGATCACAAAAGAAAGGACAGATGAACGATGAACGAGAGAGCTCAAATACGTTTAAGAATAATCCTGCCGGTGATGAAAACATGCATGAACCTGCTCACCTGAATTCAAGCTCTCCATTTAAATCTCCATAAAATGTTTAAGAATGGCCAGATAATTGACGATGAACGAGAGAGCTCAAATACGTTGAAGGACAGATGAACGAGAGAGTTGAAGGACAGATGAACGAGAAAGCTGAAGGACGATGAAGCTGGTTGTGGAGAAAGAGCTGAAGGCCGATCAACGAGAGATGCTGGTTGTGGAACGAGAGGACTGCTGTTCGTGACTGTTGGGTTGCCTGATCCGTAAGATTGCATGGGGAAATGGAGAACTAAGTAGACAAGCATTAATTACCTCTCTTTAGGGGCTGTTTATTTTACCTGATTACCCTTATGTAGATTTAATCTCAGCCATTGGATGAATCCAGATCCAATGGAGAGGATTGGTTTTTAGTTTTTAGGATAGTAAGGTTTTTATTTGAACCTCTCCCTATATATATATATATATCTATCTATCTATCTATATATATATATATATATATATATATATATATATATATATATATATAATTTTTATTGTTAAATTATTTTAGATTATAATATTAATATTTAATTTTGATATATTTATTTCATGAAGAAGGGATATCACTTAACATTGGTACTACATCCTCGACGATTCTACAACATTTATCATTTGGATACTTATTATTAACATCTCTATTCACTTTCTTGCTACAGCCTTTGCAAACATAGAGCCACTGCTCAACTCTATTATAAATGGTAGTCATTGTTGCCTTAAATGTGTGATAGTGTATCTATATATTGATAAATTATTCTTAGGTTTAATTGTATGAATTTTAGAGTAGGTTTTGTAAGATCATACATTTTTCGAATGTTATAATGGTTGTATATATTAGCAATTTGAATTTTTGCTGTATTTATAAAGAGCCTTAATGGAGATGCTTTTGTCTTGACGGTTTACCCTAAAAAAACGTTGCATATTAGTTTTAAAATATAATATTTTTTCTTTACGGTATTATATGGATGTTTATTTGGTTTATTTACCATTCTCTTATTTCTTCAGTAAGTTATAACTTTGGATTGATATATATTATTGATGTAATTTACGATGACATGCATATCTCCTCTATATATTTGAGACAGATATAAGGTGAATTTTATATTTAGTGGCCTTCAATAAGAATTTTAGTAATAAAATATACTACCTTCATATTTAGAGATCTTGAATTCTAATAGTGCTATTATATCATTATCTTTGACCGTGTCTTTAAGAATTGATCCTTCGTTAGTAGTCATACCTCTAAATAAAGTCACACGTATGTTCGTGATACTATATAAGAAAAAGGAAAATGGCGATTTTATATTTTTTCTTACGCAGAGTCATGACATAGTAATATTTATTTTATCTTTCATGAAGAATGTTTCTTTGATTGGAACAAAGTTGTTTAATATATTCTTCAGGGGGTATTCAGTTGGTGTTTTTTTGATAAATATAACTTATGTTAGTATTAATTGAAGTGATTCATGGACGTTTTAAATTCCATTTGAAATAAAAACTGCTTGATTATTTAATAGTTCTCCATACATAAATTTTTATAACTTTTTACCCTATAAATATTGTACCATTAGAGATCAATATTTATAAATTATAATCAATTAATGTTAAGCTATTATATTATAGTCTTTTATTAGTTTTTTACAATTTAATCTTCTATCAGTTAATGATACTTATGTATTTTTGCTCTAACATATTGGTAAAATTATATACAATTACTTTAATTTATATAATAACATTATTTTTTAATCTATTATATATATTTTTTTAATTTTTATTCTTTAACTGGATATTTTTAATCTATTATTATTACTATTTTTTATCAGTATCAACTTGACTATTTTTAGATTCAGAATAAGAATAGTAAATGTTAAATTATAAGTTATATTTATATATCTTAATAAAAAAATATCACACAATTACTCTTTTCTTTGCCAAGTTCTAAATTTTTAGCTTTTTATTTTGTATAATTTTAAACTTTGAGAGTATTTTGTCTAATTTTTTAAACTTTTTGTTTTTTTTTGTAATACTTCATGTAATAAACTAATACTACAAAGCTGTTTTATATATTTTATTAATATCATTTAAATTGTTGAGTTATAGATAGTTCATAGGGTATTAGGATATGATATAAGTATGATTAAGATAGATTATAATTTAAATTAAATATTTAAAAAAGTACATGGTAATTTTAACAATAGAAAGCTTTTCTCGAACTTGTACTTTTAAATGGAGTATGATTTTTGTCTTCCTTAATTTTTTTTTATAATTTTGAGAATGACTTTTGTCACTTTAATTTGTTTGGTGGATTTTATAAATATCTCATCCACATTATGTACATTTATATGTCTACGTTATTCCCGTGTTCGACCTTTGGGGTAGACATTATTTGTCTCATTAATTTATTTAATTTTTGCATATACGCACTTCATTTTGTAGACATTTATAAATTTAGCATTTAATAATTTTATTTAGATTTATATTTTAATTTAAATTGTTTCCTTATCTTCATACTATATATATCCAATAAGAATTCGTCAATTTATCAACTTACTCTTACTTAATAGAATAATATTTAAATTCTAATGGTATTTTTGTCAACCAAAAGATTTTTCCGAACTCATACTTTTAAAGGGAGTATGATATGATTTCTACTATTAAAAATGGCTAAATACCCATATTGGTATTTTATTTCAACCCCATTTGCCAAGAAGGTATTTTAATTAAAAAATCAACGTTAAAGTATTTTAATTGAATAAAATTACCAATTAGGTCTTTTTTCTCGCCGGCAACCACTTTTCCGGCGACCCCCTCTGCCCCAGCCACCCAAGCTCCGTCACCAAGCTCCAGATCCAACCGCCGCTGCCTTCCTTCTCGTCTCCAACAGCCAGCGCCTCTCTCCCTCGTCGTCAACCCCGACGAGCCCCACACCCGCCATCACCGCCTCCACCCCATCCCCCTTCCATGCTTGCAGACCAGCCCCACGACCATCTCAGGCCAGCCCCTCCACCTCGCCACTCTCCCTTGTCCCGCTGCCTCCTTCACCATCACCGAGCTCTGACGACAGCAACCCCATTCTCCTCCCCCTTCTGTCCACGGCGAGCCCGACTTCAACACCTCCATCTCCTCCTCTTCCCTCCACTCCCCGCCTTCATCCCCCAGACCCTCCCTCTTCCTCTCTTTGTCGAGCTTCCCCACGCCGAACTTGTTGCTGCTCAAGTTCCCGCCGACCAGCCCAACTCCGAGCTTCCCTTCGCCCTCAACTTGAGACCCGACCACCTCCTACCACCGTCAGTCGTCGCCGTCCTCTCTTCCCCGTCGGAGACCACCGACGCTATGCTGCCGCTCCAAGATCCGCTCAAAGAACTCCCCGCCGTCGCCGAGTTCACCCCGAGTCCCAGCTAAGATCCGCGTTGGTCAGAAAATAGTGCCACATCAGCAGCTTAAACACAGATTAAGCCACCGCGTGCAACACACGTGACGAGTTCTCACCGGAAAAGTGGTCGCCGACGAGGAAAAAGACCTAATTGGTAATTTTATTCAATTAAAATGCCTTAACGCCGATTTTTTTAATTAAAATACCTTCTTGGCAAATGAGGTTAAAATAAAATACCAATATGGGTATTTAGCCTATTAAAAATAGTGGAAAGACCACTATTTAAATAAAAAAAGGGGGGAAACCACTACTTTTATTGTAAGCTTTTAATTATTTGATAGATAGTGATGGGGAGTTATAAGCAATTCCAAAAATAACACTTACTATATTTCCATGGATTATACTTGTAATTTTCCACTCAATAAGATAAAACAAAATATCCTATAATTTATAATAAATTATAAGAAAATAGTGATCTATTATTATTTTAATTATATGAAGCGTATTAGAAAATTATGATGAGTAAAATTAAATGGAATCTATGACATTTTAAAAGCTAAAAAGGGGTTATTTGAAAAACACTGAAGCTTAATGGGAATTTCTTTCGGAAATTCACCCAAAAAATTAATTCATGCCTATTTTCATCCACTTTTCTCCCTTTCCCCACTTAGATGATGATTAAATTTATGCATATTTTCAAATTTATCATTAAGTGGCTTACAAAGATGGTTACATCAAATGTACAAATTATATTTACCTTAGATTACAAAAGGCTAGTTTGACTAGGAGGCGGTTATAACATCCAACCATAAGAAACCAGAAAGTGGCATTTTATGTAAATATTGCGAAGGTCAGGGGCTGATAACTGTATTCCGAAGCAAAGCATCTGTCTTTTCATGTAAATATTGCGAATGTCTTGACCGTCTTTTTGGCCTTTACCTTAGTTAAATTAAAGGGAAAAATGCTTCCAGCCCCCAAATTCGTAACAAGTATGCTTCCCCCTCCCAAGACTTTTTCAACGCTCTAAAAAACCCCAAATTCGTAATAACTATGCTCTGAGCCCCCAAAACACAAAGCCCAAGGATTTTACACAGATAAAGACTATAATACCCATTCTCTCTCTAATATTATATTCATAATAACCATACAATCCCTCCTCTCTCCCTCCTCCGTCCCCCACCATTTTTGCCCTAGCCCCCTCCGTCCCTTCTGCAACCCTCGTGGCGGCCGAAGCTCCTCTCCGGTCTCACGCCTCGACCCCTCACCTCCGCTCGCCGAGATCCTCTGTCCACCGCCGATCCTAGCGCGGCCTTCGCTCGACCCCTCGCCTCTGTTCCCAACCCAATCCCTCCTCCCCCAGATGCCACATCAAACCCCCCTCTCCATCCTCAGGTCCATCATCCCCCACCATCTATAGTGTTGTCGTTCTTGGAAATTATTGTACTTTATGTCTTTTCATACAACTTGTGCTTGTGTGTTAAATACTTCATTCATCTTTTTCTACAGGGAAATTTACCATGGTTGTTAAGGTTATACGCATTGCTTGTTAAGGTTATGTGTTGGTTGTTAAGGTTATACGCGTTGCTTGTTAAGGTTACGTGTTGGTTGTTAAGGTTATACGCGTTGCTTGTTAAGGTTATATGCATTGGTTGTTAAGGTTTCGGGTTGTTTGTTAAGGTTACGGGTTGCTTGTTAAAGTTACGCGTTGGTTGTTAAGATTAACCGTAACCTTAACAAGTAATCTGTAACCTTAACAACCAACGTGTAACCTTAACAAGCAACCCAAAACCTTAACAACAAACGCGTATAACTTTAACAACTAACACGTGACCTTAACAACCAACGTATAACCTTAACAAGCAACCTGTAACCTTAACAACCAACACGTAAATCGTTTGGCTTTTGAAAATTCGTAACATTAACAACCAACGCGTAACCTTAACAAGCAACCCGAAACCTTAACAAGCAACTCGAAACCTTAACAACCAACGCGTATAACTTTAACAACCAACACGTAACCTTAACAACCAACGTGTAACCTTAACAAGCAACCTGTAACTTTAACAACCAACACATAAATCGTTTGGCTTTTGAAAATTTCATTAAAATTAAAAGTGAAATATTATTACAAAATCTAGCTCACTCCCACTACCTAAAACAAATGTATGCATCATCGTCTTCTTCCTCTACCCTGTCAACGGTCTCAAAACCATGGCAGTCCACCTCCTCAGTAAGTGTTGAGTGGTAAAATGAAAGTACACAGTTTTATGTGGTGCTGTAAGCATGAATTTTCTGAAGGAAAGTGTAGAATTGTTACTGCTTTTTATTTTATGAAGTTATGGAATTATTATAGAGAAGTACAAAAAATTAAAGCTTTTTTTTTTCTATTTCCTTCCTTTTTTTTATTTTTATGAAGGTTTTACGAGTTGCTTGTAAAGGTTACGGGTTTGCTTGTTAAGGTTACACGTTGGTTGTGAATGTTACGCGTTGATTGTTAAGGTTACGGGTTGGTTGTTAAGGTTACGGGTTGGTTGTTAAGCTTAATCTTCACAATCAATGCGTAACCTTAACAAGAAAACCGTAACCTTAACAAGCAACACGTAACCTTAACAAGCAACTCGTAATCTTAACAACCTGTAACCTTAACAACCGTAACCTTAGCTGCAAATAGAAAAGATAACTATCATTGGGTACATGTATATTAAACGTGAAGAAAGAAAATACCGTTGATGCAAGAGAGAAGAGGCATTCTTTTTCGAACAGGAAAACTTATTTTGAAGGGGGGAAATAAAAAAAGAAAAAGATCCCAAAAAGAAAACATGTGACAGGAAGAAACTCTGTTGCTAGTAAATCTAGATGCATTAGTTTCAGAAGCTACAAAGCAACATGAAGTTCGCATGTGTCATTACGAGATCAATTCAATCATTAGCCATCTCTCTGCTCCTCTTCGCTAGGTTGCGCTCTAGCTTGTGTGCATTCTGGTGTCCTCCAAGAGCTTGGGTGTTGTAAAAAGTCCGTCTGCAATAGTTACACGAGAAAACTCGTGCGTGCTCGGGACGAGGCCCAGGCTGCAGGGACAGGTTAAGGTTGAAGTTCTGAGCTTCATGAAATATTCTCGGCGAGCAAAGGCCGAAGGGTCGAGCGAGGGGTCGAGCGGACGCCGCGCTGGGATCAGCGGTGGACACGGAGGATCTCGGCGAGCAGAGGCGAGGGGTCAAGCCGTGAGACCGGAGAGGAGCTTCGGCCACCACGAGGGTTGCAGAAGGGACGGAGGGGGCTAGGGCAAAAATGGTGGGGGAAGGAGGAGGGAGAGAGGAGGGATTGTATGGTTATTACGAATATAATATTAGAGAGAGAGAATGGGTATTATAGTCTTTACCTGTGTAAAATTCTTGGGCTTTGTGTTTTGGGGGCTCAGAGCACAGTTATTACGAATTTGGGGGGTTTTTAGAGCGTTGAAAAAGTCTTGGGAGGGGGAAGCATATTTGTTACGAATTTGGGGGCTGAAAGCATTTTTCCCTAAATTAAATTTACATTTCAAATACAAAATAAATATAAAAAGTCAGCAGAGAATTTTTTTTGGATTGATTGCTTCAATTGGGACTGGATTTGGTCATTCTTTTTAAGGATTCTTTTCTGGGCATTGCAACATTCACAGCCCTGAATTCTATGAAAAAGGGTAAAATTGCTTCGTCCTTTTACTTGCTTTATTAGCTTATAATTATTAAAAGCTTTGTTTTTTGTAATAATATTGTTTGCAGCATTGGATTTTTAACAATTTGGGGGCATATACGCGTTTACTGTGCTATCCATATCACAAGTTTGCGATGAGAAATGTGGTTGTTTGGATTGTGTAGCTTACTTGAGATTGCTTTTGGGTAAATTTATAATTTGCATTGATCTGGTAGGTAATTGACTGGTTGTGATGAAATCTGCGCTTAGGTTTTGATATAGGGATCAATTTTGGGTCGCTATTTGGATCTTTGATGAATTGGATTAGGGTTTCATCATCCCTCTGTTGGCATTGGGTTGGGTTTGGAAAGATCAGCCTTAAGGTTTTTTCTTTGGTGATTGTTGATCTCTTCTACTGATTAAAAGGGGGGATTTTATCCTTCTCTCTATGAATTAGTTCTCATGTATGCAATGCTTATTCTTTGAATATTGATATGATGTTTAATTTTTGTCTAACTAGAATCTAGATGCTTATATGTTTCTTCTGATTTTGATTTATGCATGGGTTTCCTATGAGTTTCAGATCTGAACAAGGGTTTCTTGTTTATGGTAGTTTTCACTAATATAGACTTAGTTTCATGTCGTATGATGCTAAAGTTATCTATCAATCGGAATTGGTATAAAGATGTGCAGGAGTACTGATCTCTCTGAAAACCTACTGCATGTGTTGCGAGACACAAATTTGCTGATACAATGTGGGTTTTGATATATCCTAGTGTGATTGAAATTTGTATTTGTTCCTTGTAAACATAAAAAAAAACCCTCTTTCTTGAGGAAACCAATAAAACACCTTAGAATTTACAGGCTTATTGTTCTTTGTCATTATATTTTGGAAGTCTATGTATCATAAAGTTTGATAAATTGCCACTGTAGTGGTACTAAATGAGATCTGGATGATGACTCTGGATCTAGTGATTATGTTTGACCTTTCTTGTGTAATGAGATATGGGAGATTTTATGAAAACATATATTGAAGAAAAGAGAAAGACTGACTAGTGTATTATTTAGGCTAAATACCCATATTGGTATTTTAATTCAACCCCATTTGTCAAGAAGGTATTTTAAATAAAAAAATCGGCGTTAAGATATTTTAATTGATTAAAATTATCAATTAGGTCATTTTTCTCGTCGGCGACCACTTTTCCGGCGAGAACTCGTCACGTGCGTGACACGTGATGACTTAATCTGTGTTTTAGCTGATGATGTGGCTCAGTTTGCTGATGTGGCTCGGTTTTAGCTGCTGATGTGGCTTAATCACAATTTAAGTCCAAAACGAACCAACCTGAACCCTAAAAATTTCAAAACAAAGATCAAACTTCCACGCATTCACTCTAGATCTCAGATCCAACTCAATTATCTTACCTTTACTGCTAACAGAAGCAGCCAAAACCCCCGATTCCAAGAACTTCTAGAAGAAAACGCCATGGGAATTCGGAGAGAAGAGAGTGAGAAGACGAAGATCACTGCAGACTAGATTGCCGCCGGCGCGGCCATGGATCGATGCAAGAGAAAGAGGTTCTATTTATACGGTAATTTCTCCACTAATTTTTCGCTAATTTTTTTACCAATTTTAGAAATGGGGGATTTTAAAATGCATCGACTCTTATTCTTCCTGCCACTGTCACGTCAGAAAACCGGTTGAATTAAAATGCACGTGACGAGTTCTCGCCGGAAAAGTGGTCGCCAACGAGAAAAAGGACCTAATTGGTAATTTTAATCAATTAAAATGCCTTAACGACGATTTTTTTATTTAAAATACCTTCTTGGCAAATGGGGTAGAATTAAAATACCAATATGGGTATTTAGCCGTATTATTTATGATATGATTCATCAAAAGGATTTTGGAGAAGTTATTAACAGTAAATCTGCAATAGCCTGCTGTGACCTGTCTAGGAAAGCAAATTCCCACAGTTATTAGAACATAAATGACATTATGCTCAGTTCACACACTTCTAGCGGGGGATTATATGATTTTCTTAGTACTACTAGAGCCAATAATCCTTTTCATGGCGCCTAACCAGTAATTATGCATAGGTTTGTCCATAACTGGGGGCACGTCTTGCTCCCCCACCCCCAACCTTCTGGAATTGTTTTTTGGTGATTTTCTGCCGTTTTCTGAAAGAAAAAAAGAGTATCGTTGAAGGGGAAGTAACATATCACATCTTTTACTCGTTGTATTTCTTTAGAATTATGCACCATCTTCATCCTTGTTCTTTCAAGTTGTAACATAAACTGGATGAAGAACATAAGGTCGATGCCTCGTCAGTCATTTTATTAAACACCTATACCAACATCATCAGCCTGATGATATGAAATTTATACTTTTTTTCCACAACCCTCTCTCTAATAGTTGTGAAACAAATTGACCACCCTCAATTTTCCTGGATTACAAGCATTTTCCAGAAATCTTGTGTGAAGTGTGTTTATCAGTGTAACACGGTTTTCTTGTGACATTTGAGCTCTTATCAGTTGCATAAGTTGTCTTTCTTCTTTTAGTTCTTATCTTTCTTTTCTCTTATCTTCAATCTCTTCTCATGCAAGAATATTGTTTTTTTCTCTCCTCAGATAATAATTAACGGAGATGGATTGCATAACAAACCGCTCAGACATTTCAATTCAGAAGCCTACTAACTTCAGGAAGGATCTAGAAGATGCAGGATCAAGTTCCAGTCATTTCATGGAAGCTACTGTGACACCGCCAATACAAATGAATGCTAAATGTGATGAAGTGAAGGCTAAACACTCCCTCGGAAGAAGGGATGGGATAGAACATTGTGTATACAGCTCAGATGAGGAATCTGATTCTGATGGTTCATACTTGTCCATAAATTTCTGCTTCTTTCTTTACTAATAGTAGACGGATTCGGATCCTCTCCACTACAAAAAAAATAGTGGAGGGACCACTACATAATCACAGCCATTGATTATCTAGTTGATGGTTATGATTTTTTCTTTTAGTGCAAATTAGGAATGAGTGCAATTTACGGGGGTATGGTAAGTGTTAGATTTAGATTGTATCATAACCGCCTACTAAATAATCAATGCTTGAGATTAAAAGTAGTGGTCTCTCCACTGCTTTTTTGTAGTGGAGAGGATCCAAATCCATAGTAGACCTTTTCTAGGCATTATTGTCATGTTTCACTTTTACCTTGAGCACCAATTAACAGCTTGGGTGTTAAAGCTATAGTATGTACATTGTTTGCTATGTGTTAGTTTCTTTTTCTTTTTGTGTTGCCCTGTTAAGCAATTATACCAATGATTCCAATATTAGTCATTAGATCTCTTGATGTTGATTTTTTTCCAGCAAGATCTCTTTTATAAAAAATCCTAACATAATAATGATACTTCTGAAAGCTTAAGAAGATCTGCTCACCAAAAGGTTCTTTAATTCATGTTTTTTATATTATATAGATTTATTGTTATTATCTTAATTTCCACTGTTGAAAGTTAACCAGTCTATCTTACTTTTGGAAGTAGGTGACTGCTAGATGGTGGCTAGAAGAAGCGTGTAGACCTATTATTGATGAAGCTCCTGCGTTTTATCCAAGTGAGGAGGTATTCTGTAGTGTTACTTTCAATCTCTATTCCTACGCTTAGTTTACTTCTTAAATATAAATTCTTTTAACAAAATCTTGGCATATCCTTTGCTTTTGCTGTCAAATGTCTCATTTCATTTTGTAATTTCCTTTAGGAATTCAAAGATACACTTGGTTACATTGCTAGAATACGCCATGAAGCAGCAAATTATGGTATCAGTCACATTAATTGTTCCTCCAGCCTCTTGGAAGCCTCCATGCCCACTGAAAGAGAAGAGCTTTTGGGGGCATTCTAAGTTTGCAACTCGGGTTCAACAAGTTGACAGGCTTCAGAATAGAGAACCGATGAGAAAAAAAGTCTCGGAACCGTTGTCAAAGGAAAAAAGAAAAGAAGGAAGCGGTTGAGGTTTGGAATGACTCACAGACGCAATGGCTCCAATACTTCAGAAGCCAATGACTGTGCTGCCTCTGATATGGATGAAAAACTCGGTTTTCAATCTAGGTCAGACTTCACACTCGAAGCCTTCACTAAATATGCCGAGGGTTTTAAGGAGAGATATTTTGGTATAAAACAAGGTAGTGAAAGCCTAGATTCATGTAACTACGAAAATGGGAATGGTTGGCAGCCTTCAGTAGAGGAAATTGAAGGAGAATATTGGCGGATAGTTGAGAAGCCAACTGAAGAAGTCGAGGTAATAACTCAATACGGCTCGGCGGGGCAATTCTATGTCTACCTACCATATACTAATCTTTCAAAAAAATTCATTAATAGGTACTTTACGGTGCTGATATAGAAACTAGAGTTTTGGTAGTGGCTTCCCCAAAGTGCCATCCTCATCCTTGAGTAATGTAGAAGACCCTTACGTGCGTGCAGACTGTAATTTAAATAATTTTCCTCGGCTTCCTGGTTCTGTTCTTGCTTTTGAGAGCGAAGATATCTCTGGAGTTCTAGTGCCATTGCTGTATATAGGGATGTGCTTTTCTTCATTTTGTTGGGTAAGTTTATTAGGCTGAACCCCCATCCCCCCTCCCTCCACCAAAAAATAGAAGAAAAAGAAAAAAAACTAACCCATACTTTTATAAACTCTTTCATCCTCTTTGGCAGAACAGCCTTGAGATTTAAAAGAAACAACTTGGCTAGGGTGTGATACCGACCTATATATGTTTGCTGGAAAGTAAAAACAATAACTTTGGGTGGGGGTGGGGGTGGGGGTGGGGGTGTGCACTAGTTGGATTGCACGTGCAATGCACGTGGTAAATTTTTTATCATTTATTATAAATTGACAAATTTATTTTGGGAAATATTGTTATTAAATTATTGAATGTAAGCAATGAATCAAACATATAGATATAATCTCAAAATTTAACATTTGAACAATGAAATTACATTTAGTGATTGATTGTTTGATAGTACACTGGTTGCATCTATAACGTGATCGATCAATCAAATATTGTCGCAAGCATATACGTAAAAGTAATGTTTGATGATGGTGATGTAAATCCAAGCTGATGGCATTAGAAGCTTGACTAAGCCTTTGTAATAGATAATGTGTTAGTACATATATTCACGCATGAAAATTTCAAGATCGCATATAAATTCCAAAACACTCATTAAACTTTGTACTTCCCTTTAAATATCACCTGCATTAAAACGCTCCATTTTATGCTGAAATTCCATATGAGAATCAATTGCTATATTTGTCTTTGAACTAAGTAAACCAACTTTAAGGGTACTTTTTTTAATAAGACGATCTTTCAGCATATTTTACAAGCCAATATGGGATTTCTTGGTTTGCTTACTGCATGAGCTCATCTATAGATTTGGCCACTGATTAGTTTTTATCGTTGAAGAATCCTGTAGCTAATGCATGAGTTATGCCCAATAATTCATGTGTCTAGGATTGATGAAAGGATGACATTATAGATAGTAATTTAGCTAGAAAATTTTAAGAGCTTTGATTTACTATAATCTATGTGATTAGCAAAACAATTAATGAAGTATCTGGCATGCCCCTCTTGTAGATGCTGAGCTTTATGGCTTGCAATGATTGATCAAGATTTAGGATTAAACATCAATGAACCCGCCAAAATTTTAACATTCGTTACAGAATTTAGTTTCATTTATTCCTCTTCCCAATATTTTTTTATTGCTTGTAGCCTGGTACAATTATGCAACATTTTAGCATCATTAGAGTGACATATAGTTTAGATTTTATTGAACAAGTCTAACTAATTGTTTGATTCGGTAGGAATCAGAAAGTTGTTAATTGGCAGGAAGCAACTCAGGAAGAACGAAATGAGAGGGATCTATTACTTTCATCCTTTCCAAATTAGAACAATGTGTATTCCATCCTTTCCAAATTTTGTATCTAAAATTGACGCAATGATCTCAGTGAAAAAAAATATTGAACCTGGTGCTTCATGCTCCTCAAACCCGATAGTACATACTATTAGCCATGACAGTAGCAAAGAAGCAAACAACTGAAAATAAGAATTCAGTAACATTTTATTGAAACAAGAAGTACACCTAATTACATGTCGCTGTATAAAAGTTCAAAGAAAAAACAATAGATCACTTACAACTTTTGGGATAATAACACGGTTAAAAATTGTGTTTTAACTTTCATCATATAAACACGGTAAAAAATTTTGAAATATTGGATTAAATTATTTTAATCCAATATTGTTTTAATAACATCCATTTGATTTTATACTCATCCATTTAAAACCAGTAAAAGTTTTTCTGAAGATAAATAGTAAGGATTGCACGTGCAATGCACGTGTTAAATTTTTTAATTTATTCTTTTGTTATTGGTTCATTTCATTAAGATTTATTTAATTTAAACCATGTATCAAACATATGGATACATACATTGCACGTGATATTTAAACCATGTATCAAACATATGGATACATACATTGCACGTGATACATATTAAGAAACTACAAGAGTCAAAATTAATAATGTTTTCATAATTATGCATTGAACTTATACACAATACACAAGATGAATGCCAATTAAACATTATCTCACAGGACTAATTAGAATATTGTCCATAGATAAGTAACCTAATCAACCATATATATGGTGCACGTGATAAAAGTGATCGCACAATCAAGAAAAAGTCAGTTGATCTTAGCTGCAAATAACTAATATTCAACATCAAATTAGTTCACTGGGTAAAGGAAAGAAAAGAGCAGCATGAAAGAATATGCCAAGTCACAAGTTCACTGGGAAGATAAGGCACATGTTACATGCAAAAACAAAACTTAAAAACCGCAAGCAGTTGATCACCGAAGCTGGCCACAGTCAGACAATCCTGGAACAACCACTTTAATGCTATGTTCCTTATCTTCACCGTAAAACCAATCCCTGACAATGTGAGGGCATAGCTGAATCGATGCAGGCTTTAGATTGGGCACCTCTCCCCGTAGAAGAACCCCTGCCAGCAAACAAACATAAACAAAAGGAGATGTAACAAAAAAAACCAATTGGAGTATCTATACTCATACAAATGAAGGGTTAAACTAAATTTGCATCTGTAGTAAAGAAATGGAAAAGGTTTCAAATGTGATAGGGAAGAACTTGCAATCAGACATTTTCTATTAATGTATATCCAATGGTCATATTAAGATTGGTGAGCGAATATTTAAGAAAATAGATAACAAGCCTACAAGTTGGAATAGAAAACCTCCTCGAGATTTTTAGGTGTTGATTTTAGTTAGTTCTGTTCTAAACAAAACACTTCCCAGACATGCAAATCAGAGCCAAACAAGTTGCCTCTATTAAAACTATGAAGTCTGAGAGAACCATCAGATAGCATAAAATTTGAATTTTTCACAAAAACACTCTTGGATTAGTGTCTCATATATGCAAAAGAAAACATTAAGAAAACCTAGTATCAGGATCAACATTGCAACAAAAGGGAGATAATTCATGCAAAATACAAGTCAAGAAGCATAATAAAGTTGATGAATAAAACAATTAAATCATCTCATACCGATCTACTCATAGGACACTTCACTTTCTTAGATGCTGTCTTGATACCTTGGAAAATCAGCACAGAAGCTGAAGAGTAAGCACAGCTTTTGCAGACAAAATGTCCGCAGCTCAAAGCATATGGATTAAATACAGTGTCCTGTAGAAAAGGGGAGGGGGAGAGAGAGAAAAGGGGATGAAGAAATTTATTAGGAGTTGCTAGGTGTTTAATAAAAAGAAAAATACATCAAAATAGTTAATAAAGAAGACAGAAACATGAGAAGAACAAACAAAGCAAAGAGATGAAATATGAGTATTAAAACAGTCAAGCAAGAAGGGAGCATGAAGATACATATGATAACATTGATTCAACATGCTTAATAACCTGAAGGAGGTCGCCAAGTAGGGAGCATGAAGATACATATGATAACATTGATTCAACATGTTTAATAATCTGAAGGGGGGTCCCAAGTATTTCCAACTAACAAAATAAAATATAGATAATTGCAAAGCACCAAAATCTGCTCCAATGGAGAAACGTGATTACTTAAAAGGTGAATGCATAAAACCTTGAATGAAAATTTGATAGCAAATCGAACAGAAAATTTCCAGTCCAACCATCAACCAGTCAGGCTTTCAGATTGTTCTCGACATAAGTATTTGCCAACTATTACTTTATGCATGGAACAAGAGGATATTCATCATATCCCGTGGAAAAAAAAGTTAAATTCATCATCAAAAGAAATTTGCAGAGAAGTAGTGAAGTAACAAATGTGGTTTTAGAAAAGAGAAGGACAGAAAAATCCTCTTACAAATAGGCCTGCATTTCAAAATTACTGAATATTTGGACTATGGAAATGGAATACTATAATCTTTTTCTTAAATTAGATAAAGCACAGAACAGTAAACATCTAACATTATGAAGAATGGAAGCAAACATCTTACCAGGCAAACAACACATGTAAGACTGTACTCATACTTAATGGAGTCAGAAAAGGTCATAGACATTACAGGTTGTGCACCACTTAAATCACAAGAGAATTTTCTGAAAAATTCTCCAGGTTCTCCAATCTCCGACCCGTAAAGTTCACATAAAATGCACCTAGTTCAATTAGCCAAGGTGACTGCAAAAGTTCAATCCTCTTATCATGCATTTCAGTCTTAAAATTTCTGCCAGTAACAGATCCATGTACCTACCATATATTAAACTAATAACGTAAGAATTTACACAATGGATATCTGGAACACAATAAGTGTTGAATTACTTACTTTGTCATACTTCTTTAATATCTTTCGAATAACAATAGCATTCATGGTAACATAATCAAGTAAAAGCCTTCCTTCTTGAACCATGACTTGCTGATCATCTGTGAAGCAATGACGCAGTTTCCACATATATCTCTGAATACCTCCAGGAGCAACATGGAGATGGAGCAGACGTCTTACTCTTGAACTGAAACATCTTGCTACCTCTGAAGCCTCCCTTGGCAATTCAGAAAAGAACTTCTCATCGCACACTAAAAAAGCAAGAGTGTTCTCAGTAGAAGCACTAAGCAGTCTTTTAGGGAACAAATGGACTAACAAAGAGCCCAGTTCATGAAATATTTCCATGTTGATTGGCTTAGACACAGATTAGCAACTATTTTTTAAAGAGGACAATCATAATCCAAGTTGATATTCAGATTACCGTCTTATACTTGAATTTCGATTAAAGTAAAAGGAAATTTTGGTGGGGTTAAGAAAAAAATATCAAGCTGACATATTTGATTCATACTTAGTCGGATTACACAATTGAGATATGTGCAAGGAAAAGGGTTGGCCGGTAGATTCTCCTATCTGAGCCAGAATAATAACTATGTATAGAATGAACTGCTATTTCAACACCAATTACATGATCAAATAAGGGTCAAAAAGCTGAACCAAATATATTATAACCAGAGAACTCAAGGTTTCTTCCACTACTTTTTAAGAAACCAAGTAATCATGATCCATGTTGATATGAAGCTCTGTCTTATTTTGAAATGTTTTAAGTAATAGAAAATTTACAGTGGGGTAGCAGGTATCAACCTGTCACATTTGATCCATATACGATAGAATTTAACTATCGAAACACGTCCAAGAAAAAGGGTTGTGCCATCTTTGAATTTCAATAATGTTTATGAATATAATCACATCTACTCATGATCACATGAGCAACTCAAGGTGTCTTCTTGGTATTTTCCAAGAAACAAAGTAATCATAATCCATGTTGATTACTTTTATTGAAATTTATTAAGCAAAAGAAAATTACAGTCACATTTCATATATAAAAAAGGCATTAAATTGTCATGTTTGGTTCATATGTAGCAAAACTGCTATTTCGAATGATGGTCAAAAACTCACGAAATTATGTCCGTATTGTTCTTCTCATTATTTTTAAAGAAACAAAGGTAATCATAATCCAAATTGATACTCAGATTACTGTATTGTATTAAAATTTGAGTCAGTAACAGAAAATTACAGCGGAGCTTTGTGGGAAAAAGGTATTGAATTGTTATTTTTTATTCACATGTAGTCGAATTTACACTACTGAAGTGTGGCCAAGAAAAGGGTTATCCGACACATTGAATAGGATGAAATGTGGCTTGGACAACAATTACATGATCAAATGAAAGCCAAAAATTTCAACCAAATATATTATTAATGGACAGCTCAAGGTTTCTTCTTGCTAATTTTTCAATAAACAAGGTAATCATATATAATCCGAGTTGCTTGCTATTCTCAGCAAGTTTGATTAAGCGAGAGAAAAAGGTATTAATTGACATATGATTCGTATGAGTCAAATTTATACTAGAAATATGTCCAAGAAAAAGGACTGGCGAATGGATTTTCATGTACATGAATAGTTTGGACAAAAATTTCGTGATCAAGATATATTTCTTCAAGCATGAATAGTTTGTAGTAAAAAGGAAAAAGAAATGTGATGCAATGGTTTTGTAACGCTATACAGGTTATCCATCATTTTGTGAAACAGAACAAACTTACCTCACTTCTAGCAGAGCTGTCCATCATAACAGATGGTCTTACAGTAGGTGGTTGAATATGAAGAAGTTGTAATATCATCCAATCCGGATGATCATCTTTCGGTATGAAACCTAGTAGTAGGCAAACTTCATTGATTATTCTTTTAAGAACATTGAGAACCTGGCCATGTCATAAAATAGAAACAAATAAATTTGGGCTACTAAAAGAAATAAATTAGAATAACAATTTTGTAAAATTAGCTACATTCTCTGTAGAAAGCTATTGTTTTCTCTCAACAGGTTCAGGAAATTGTGCTTGGTCATAAGATTTCTTGCAAATGACTCATCAACAATAGTTTGTGCAGTTTAGCTAAGTAAAAAATAGTTAACATGCAAATTTAAAGTAATAAAGTGAACTATTCTCTGAATATGTATTTAGATTCACACAATTGAATGTTAAATTTAAGTTAATAACTGCAATAACAATCAAAGCATGCAATAGTTATCAAACAACTATATGAGCATATACAACTATATGAGCATATGTTTATAAATCATAAATTGTCCTAACAAATTAAATTCATCAGTTCATAATCTTAAAAGCATATGAAAAGCTCATTCAAAATCCTTCAACCAATTTGTAAATGTAATGAAAATTAAAAATTATTCATGTTTAATTTTTGTGGGCCTTTGATCAATCCTTCTCCACATTTATCTTCTTTTTTGGTAAATCGAGAACTGAATCATCGTCATCAATGTTGATTGTGATGTCTTCTTGGATTTGGATTTCTTGTGCTATTATCTTTCCTTGTGCACGTTCATCCTTTGAGTTCTCATCCAACTTTACAAGGAACTTGTATGTCTTTCCGATGTTGAGAACAAACTTTTGAAAGAATGAACTCTGATTATTTTTCTGTTTTAATGAGGAAAAAATTAAGATCTTATACATGAAAAATATTGTTTTATGTGTATAAAATATAATAAAGTAAGAAGTTACCTCTTTTATATCATCCATGAATTTTTGAGCCTTGCATCCTATCAAAGTTTCTGTTGCGTCAAAAAGTGTCACTCTTGCATTATCTGTCTCATCTTCAACTATAATTTTAACAACATACCTATATTTTGTATTATCATTGTGCATCAGATGATATTTTTATATTTAATCTTTATATTTTTCTTTCATGAGTAATTGATAGTACTTTACCTCGGTATACTGTCTTCATTGTTTTTTTGATAATTTTGACATTTGTCATAAATAGTTTTGTCTACTTTTTTATTGTAGCCTTTGCAAGAGTAGTACCAAGCCTCATGCCTATTTAAGATATTAGTTATTTTTTTAGTAAAGCTGTCATATTGTGCCTGTAGATTTGTAAAAATTTAGTTAGTTATAATCGTAGTTTACATATATTTAGTAAATAAAATAAGAAATTGTAAAATAATTGAAAAAAAGATAGTCAAAAATGAATTTTTTAAAAATTAATGTAAAAGTAATAATTGTAAATGTATTTGAAACATCAATGAAACAAGATCTATTTATATCAGCTTGTTTTGAAATTGAAGCTCTTGATTCATTAATATTTTATAGTAGGATTTTTAATATCATACCTTTGATGATTTTTGTGAAGCTTGCATAATGTCAACAATATTCATTTTCGCTGTATTTTTAAATAGCCTTGATGTAGCACCATTAGTCTTGATATTGTCTTTTGAAAGAGCCCTGCATACCAAATAATGGGTCTACGGGGACGGTTCATAACCGACCTGCTAGATAAAAAAACCGTCCTCATAGGCCTAAGGGAACGGTTACTCATCCGATACATTTGCTGCCGTAGTCTTTGGTCTAAGGGGACAGTTCATGATCCAAGTGGCGCGGTTCTTGAATTGTTCCCGTAGACAACATTTGGGGACGGTTTAACTATGGGGACGGTTCTTATTTTTTCAGATGGTGATGGTTATTTAACAACGAAAACGGTTATATTTTTAAGCTACCGTGACGCTTTTGCACCAAGGGGGACGGTTTAGAGTTTGATCTAAGAAGACGGTGTTATTTTCTATGGGAACGGCTTTGTTTTTGATCTATGGGGACAGTTTTTACATCAAAGGGGACGGTTAGAAATGGGGACGGTTTTTAGCAATGGGGACGGCTTTCAGATATAAAGATATGAGAATGGGTATATATAGCAAAGGGGACGGTTTTCAATTTTGACCGTGCAAAAGCAAATCATCCAAATATATCACACATTTTTTGACCTGCAGTTTCAAAATTAAAAAAGAACAAAACAAAACGAAAACTCCATGATTTATACCTGCTCATATCACAAACAAAGAAATGGAACTCCTAATTTTACAAGCAAACAAACAAACATAAGGATTAGTTCATTACAATGACTTTAGTACAAGTTTTTTCTTTTGTCCAAAATACATGACTAAAATTCCTCTTTCATTAAAACAAAAAATGTCCTCTTTTTAACTAAAAGGTCTCCATTGGTATACATAATTTGTAAATTGTCAGGATAGAGCTAATCTCAGAGTAAGTGAAAAGCACGCACGGATTAACCTGTTTCAACCACCATCAATTTTCCTGCATAAATTTAGATAAAAAGATAAAAATGAGATTATATTAATTGCAAGATTATGCCACTTGAATATATGCTTTAAAATTCAATTAGCGCATACGAACATAACATCTAATAATTTCAAGCAATCAATCATAAACAATTGGAATTAGATATGATTAACATTATTAGATCATTAAGTTCAACCAACAGCAGGCTCTAAGATATATAATTTGCCTGGCCATCGTGCAAGATCAAAACTAATAACAGTCTCCGATAGATTTGGTGTAATATAAAACAAAGAAAGAGATGTGTTCGCTAGCTAGGCTTGTTCTTCATGTTGTATGCTGGTTTCTCCTATATAATGCATGTGAAACTCATCAGCTTGCTCTCACGATGTAAGAGGATCTAAAACCAAACATACCTCACAAACTACTAATAACTATACCTCCTTAGTATAATATATCACATGATTCCAAGCTTTACAAGTGTTGTTTATTACATGCTGTTAAAAATTTACAAACATATATATCTAGTAGAAACTAGGTTAGGTAGTACAGGGGATCTATCCGCAATTAACCATTGATATCAAGTTGCTAACCAGTAGTCCACTAATAGTATAGAGTTGCACTTACTTATGTCTCAGTGAGATCTGTGCTATCGTGTATAAAATCAGTACCCTAGCTATCTAGCACTGTGACAATGAAGCCAGTATCAATCTAGTGTTGCTCAACCATTGGCACTAGTTGTATCTATATAATTTCAGCAGTGAGTGATCCCCACTAAAGCACTTGAAAATGTTATCTTTAGTTAAAAAACATAGTAAATAATTTACTCTTTAACATTTTATTGGAAACAAAAGCAATCCACTATACTATGACAAAGAAATAGTGCTCAACTTCACCTTTTGTGTAATGTTTAAAAGTAAAGAAAACACGTACATGTACTATTTTAGTTCTGATTGTTAATTTGACATCAATAAGGGATATTATGTCTAATGCACTGAAAATACCACTCACTTAGCTTATGCGGATAGGGAAAAAAGTAAAAAAAGACAACAGCGATACGTTAGTGATGCATACATGTGCTTTTGAAGAATTACAACTTAAAAAGTATGTAAAAGCTAATAGAATGATATACGATTTTATTTTATCTTTTTTGGTATATTCATAGTAATTAGTGTATACAACTTTGTGAATTGGTCCTTGTATCATAACCGATTTTGGTGTTTTTCGTTAATTTTATTTTATCTACAAATTGGATATATGGAATGACTTGAAATTTGTTTGCAGGCGGGCATCAGAAGCTTATGAAAAAAATCAACCATACAAATGAAGGGAATGAAGAAGGTACTGAATACATGTATGTGGTATATTACATAATATGTAGAATGTTTTCTGATTATAGATGTTCCCAATTCTTGACAGGGTCAATTGTGGTATATTACATAATATGTAGAATGTTTTCTGATTATAGATGTTCCCAATTCTTGACAGGGTCAATCACTTGCTCTTCATCCAAGAATCCTTTAGGTATATTGGAATTCTACATTGACCTATCCATAAAAGCATAACAAGAACACAAGAAGCAAATCAGTAGGGCACCAACTTCTCTTATATATATTCTAGAGTGTATATGATATTACCTTTTGAAACCAAAGAAGCAACCAGTCCAAATCAAGTTGTCATACACACAAAAATAAAATAAAATATATAACAATAATCCCAAAACTACCTCATTTCGTGGATGATGACTGCTTCCAGATGAGCGAGGACGATCATGATTTCGAGCACTATTAGCTTGCTCAGGTGATCTTGTGCGTGCAACAAGTCTTGCAATAGCCGCCGGATCAATTGTTTGCCCAAGTGTTTCCGTCAGGAGCTCGGCGAAACCATGAACCAAATCTGCCTTCTGCGCTTCAAACTTTTTTGTCAACTCTTGTTCAACTTTTTGTGATATACTTTGAACAACAGACTCTGGAACTTGCTCATAGGGATCCATGATCTTTTTATTTTTATTTTGGAGCATGGTTTTAGTGACAACCCTTCCCATAAGACGTACACGTCCAGGATATTCATCTTTCGTAACTAAATCCCATGCATCATCATCTTCATCTTGAGATTTGAGTTCTTCTAAAGCACCCTGCATTAGCAAAAATCCCATGCATCATCATCTTCATCTTGAGATTTGAGTTCTTCTAAAGCACCCTGCATTAGCAAAATTTAAACTTTGGTTGATATGCATGTTATATGGAGATTTGAGTTCTTCTAAAGCACCCTGCATTAGCAAAATTTAAACTTTGGTTGATATGCATGTTATATAAAAATTAGGACCTAAAAAGCAATATATTAAAATTTATATTTAGTTGATATTGCATATACTCACTATCAAATTGATTGTTTTCTCTCCTTGTGGTTTTGTCTTCCTTTTACGGGTCTCAATAAACATTTCAGCTTCACTTGGAGGTCTTCCCAACTCCTTTTCCTATAATAAAGACATGATAGTTAAAATATTAATAAATACAATAACAATGAACAAAAAGAAAGGATACAGTTAATAAATAATATTAAACAAAACCAATTGAAATACCAATTTTTTGCGAATCCTGGCAAAACTTATTGACCCCGTAGTGTGTATATATTCTTGACCATCACGATTTGCTTTGTTGGTCTCACTTGTTGTCTACACAATTAGAAGGAACGTGGATTTAAAAAAACAACCTGACCATTAGAAACTTGCATGCAAATAATTATACAACTAAGAACCAGTCAATATAGAACAAAGTTTCAAGTATTGGTCGATACTTTTATATTAAACATATGTGTCAAATTTATTTTGAATAGAAAGCACCTAATCTGAAAGTCTAGTCTCATCTTATTTACCTTTGATTGTTCGGTGTTCCAGAATTTGAGCAAGGCTTTAAATTCTATTTCAGGTATAGTATCTGGCCGTGTCTTCATTCTTTGTTTGTCATTTTTGAACCCGTCAAAGCACTTCTTCTTCAAGAATGATTTCCAGCGTCTCCATGCACAGTTGACAGTTTCTAGGGTCCATTTTTCTTCCTTCCTCTGGAATGTCATATTTTTCCTACATTGACATAATTTGACAATAAATAATTTTGATCATAAATACTTGATATAAATAATAGGAAAAAGAACAATATAAATTAGCGATTAAAAATGAAAATCGTACCTTAACATAATCCCATATTTTTTCTTTATCTTTTTCTTCAACTTTGTGCCAATTTTCCTTATCAAGAGGTGCAAAACTTGAGTTTCTGCCAAGTGTGCCTAAGAAACTGCTAAGTTCACTACATGCCTTATCTGACGGTCCGATAGGTTGTCCACATTCATTTAAAAAAATAACCTGTCGATCATGTACACTTCGTGCATGAACTTTTTGACATTTAGTTTGCCCTCGATACTTTTTGGCTTTGTCTACCACTTTATTAGCTACCTCTCTTGTTGGTTGTCCCCTTAAGTCCTCACCTCCTTCAGACTCATCTATAAAATCCTCCTCTCTATCTTCCTCTTCATCTTGCTCATCATGCTCACTAACATCTCCTATAGCATCTTCTATGAAATCCTCTCTGATATCTTCCTCTTCATCTTCTAAGTTGGCCGATTGTTCTCCTCTTGCTATCACTTTTATTTGTGCATGATTCTGAAGTTGTTGTCGTGTCTTACTAGTTTGTCCCTTTTGCTCTATGAATTTTTTCCGAACATCTCGCTCCGTATTTCCTATTTCATCCAACATTTTCTCCTCTCTTGATTGTCTCATACGGATCATTTTCTTCTTTGTCCGCTCCTCTTAACTCTTTTCTTTGTATTGCAATATTTCTAGCAGGTGGTTCACATATATTGGGCACATGCTTTCTCAGCTTATCCATATTACTTAGCCGATTATGTTCTTTTGGTCGCACTTGTGGACATCGTGTGCTCATAACCTACACACCAGAAAAATTAAAAAAGAAAAACAAATTAATGCATTTAGAAAGGAACTTAGAATATACAATAAAAACTCAACTAAACTTACTTCAAATGATCTCTTCTGTTTTGAAGAGGTTGACAAAGATTTTCTTTCTGCTTCCATGTTTTTGTATGTTCCCTAGTCATTCCATGGACAAAAGATCGATATATCAGAATGCATATGAATCTGGGCACAATTCAGCCTGCTAGAAAGTGTTTACAGAACATATTCAGAAGGAAATAAAAGCTAACAGTTTGCTTTTGAACTATAAAAGGATCGCAAACAACATAAATCATTTATAGAAAAACATAATTGAGTGTAACACAAGCTCAAGAAATAACGACAGCGCATGAAACTGATAAATCTTCAGAGTTTTTTGGCAAGTAAACAATGAATCTTATTTACAAGTAGGGGTGGTAAACGATCGAATCGAATCGAGTACTAAGATGTTCGTATTTGTATTTGTTTAAATTATCGAATTCGAATGTGGACTCTAAAATTCATATATCTAGTTTTTCGAATTCGAACTCAAATACTTGGTATTTGATAAATATTCATGAATATTCACGAATACTTATCGAATATCAAAGTATATTTATTCCGCTAAAGAATTTGATTTTCAAATAGTATTTGAATTCATAAATAAAATTTATTCCTTTATAATATATGATGTATATATATTTAAATCAAAATTTTAATTAGAAAACAGATTTAAGATTATTTAAGTCTTAAAATCAGGATATAAAGCTCAAGTAGAAATAGTATGTAGGTTAAAAATATGACATCATATGTGCAATAATACAAGTAATATGATGTGATCAAATTTTAAACGAATATTTAATAGACAAATGAATCGAATATACATCTGGTTAAATTCTATCCGTTAGTAAATTCGAATACTAAAAAATATTTGTTTAGTGGTAAATAAACTACCGAATCGAATATGACCGAATACTTTTTCGAACAATTATCGAACTGTTTGTTAATTATTTGGTTCATTTCCACCCCTATTTACAAGTAATCAATGAAGTTCGAACAAAATTGAATACAGAACTGTGGCCTCTCACAAACAAACTGCTTTTTCTTTGGGTTTAGAACATCTTCTGGCTTCCCATCATACCTATAATAAAAGAGCATGTCCACAGTTCAAAAAAACATTATGAAATTTGCAAGAGTACATCCAAGAGCACAAAGCAATTGAATTACCATCCACCTAAATCCATGATACAAATAATCACAACAAGAATTTCAATTTCAAGGGACAGTAAGGAAGTACAACATCATGCAGCTATTCCCACTCAAGTAAGCAATTGCAAATGAGTTTCAATTTTCAAGGAATTCCATTCCAGTTTTACAAGCAAAACACATGAACGTTTAACAACGATTCAAATTCCAATAACCACAGATGAAAATTTTTACGGGTCGATACTAAGTTGGTACGCAATTCTGAAGCCAGCAATTCAAATCGAGTGCTAGATTCGGATAGTACCCAATGATGACTTAATAGGTTTCTAAGAATAGAATAAAAGTACAATTCATATGCTGAGAGAAACTTATCAACTAATGAAAAAATATAGATATATTCAAATGGACACCAATTAGTCTGTTTGCCAAATATACTTATCGATTAACGAACTGAAAAGGATATGGGTATGTTCTCTCAAACTTAATTTGTCCATTGTATAAAATAATATAAAGTTAAGCATGTTTACCCTGCAAATGAGATACGCTCCCCAATGATGGCTCCTTCTGGAGGACTCAAGGCTCAACTGCTGTATGGTCTTCATTTGAAGCACATAATACCTAAGAACAGGTGGACTATATAATTAAACAAACCAAAGATAAATAAGTGATGTAAAAATTTTCATTTGAAGCACATTTCTTTTAGACAAACCAAAGATAAATAAGTGATGTAATAATTTTCATCACAAAACCATATAAAGAAAAAAAAGAGACCAGCAAAAGCCTATATCTCAAAAATAACATCTCAATCCATCAACGATCAAAATCAAGAACAGAAATAGATGCACTAGCGTTAGGATTACTAGAATAGTTGAGAATGTACGATAATTTTCCAGCGCAAACAAGATGGTATCAATAACAAAAGCACTAGCGTTAGGATTACTAGAATGCCCAAATGTGATTATTATACGAACTGGACTTTGGATGGTAAAAAAATAGAAAAATGTACTTTTAACAGTCAGGCTAACAAGGAACAGTTCAGCTCTGCAGATAAGGACACGTAGGAAAAGACATCATAGTTAATGAGAAGTATAAAAGATCTCTGTGCCAACAACAAATCATAGTCCGAAAATGTCAAATGCTGTATCTACTCCCAAAAGCAATATGAGGTATTCATGATTAACTCAAATAATTGAAAAACGTCAAGTACTCAAGGAACAAAATGGGAGGCGAAGGCTGACATATAGCTTGCAAGCCAATGCCTGTACCGGAACTGTTCTCCAAATACAACAAAGTCTACATACACGACACAAAGGAGCAGGATGCTAATTGCCCTACGATCCTAGAGGTGGAGTGTTAAGAATAAAAGATCACAGGTATATGAGAGAGATCGAAGTAGAACTCTCAAGGTAGGAACTAGGAAGCACTAACGAGCTTGAAAAGATTGCTACGTTGGCAACACGCCCAGAGCAATATCCAACATGGTTGAAAAGATAAAGATGACACGTATGCGCATCAATAAGGATCACATTATCTCCAGAGACTGCATACTCATATCATAATTGCCCAGATTCGAAACATGGCTATCAAAATACAAACCAGAGGCCATTATCTCGGGTTGTTAATCCAATGACAGCAAAATAATCAGATAACACCCCAGGATAACTACAAAGGTATAAAATATTCTAACAGGCTTTATCCCTATAAGCTTAAAATATTAGCATGCTGAGTTAATAACTAGGATAAATAGTCTATTGTTAGTGTTCCTCATCTAATAAGATACTCATGCACCAGTAATTCACCAGCTCAGAAATCATATATATATTTTGCTCATAATGTATAATTCAGTGTGATTTCTAATTAAAGAATATATTTGAGTTCCTCAAATACATATAGGAACACAATAACATATCATTTCTTAGGAACCCACCTAAGCTAATCATATAAATATTGTTAGCGAGGAAAGTAATGGATTAAAATTGATATGACAATTGATGCATCAAACTTTATATAAATGATGATATGGATGTGCATAGATGCAACATTAATGAAGGATGTGTATGGATGTGCATAGAAAGATAAAAATGACAAAAGAAAACAACAAAATCTCATTAGATTAAAAACTCAAATTATTATTAATCCATATACAGGCAAACTTCATGTCAGCAAGCCAAAAGGAAATACCAGGAACAATATATTGGAAAATGACAAATTATACTCAACCGATATACTCAAAACATAAAGTTCAAAGGTCATTTCTAAATGACAAATTATACTCAACCGATATACTCAAAACATAAAGTTCAAAGGTCATTTCTTTCAAAACATATAGAAAATGACAAATTACACTAAGAAGTTCAAAGCTTATTTGTTTCAACCAAACATATAGTATCATGTCTTTACTCCATCCAATCCCAGTCTGTTTCATCAAAGTCACTGTCTTCATCACCTTCCATTACATTATCTGAATCAATATATATATTTGGAGGAATGTCAACAGTGGACCTCGGCACATCATCTCTACACCAACCCACATCTTCTATGTCATCATTAGTGGTTGGGAATTGGGATTAAATCACTGACAATGTCACCACTTTCAACCCAATAGTCACCTCCATGTGTAACACCAATATCACTGTCAATATCATAAACGTGACTAGGAAGCTTCTTTAAAACATAATGTCAATTTTTGTTTGCCTCTTCAACAGGATCCTTCACATAGAAAACTTGATGAACTTGGCATGCCATGACAAAAGGGTCATTTGTGTGGCGTTTGTTATTAAAATTGACGCGAATAAGCCCATATTCATCTTTTTCTGAATGAAACCAGTCACATTTGAATAGAACGACACTAAATTTGCTCCAATAGTCTATTTCAATGATATCTTGTATGACGCCATAAAAAGTAACATCTCCAGTTTTAGGATTATGGTCCCTGGAACTTGCATAACTATCTACTTGACTAGTTATAGACACACCACTATTCTGAGTTTTGCATGTTTCATCACAACAGTTTATACTCGTATACTCTTTGGAGTGTTAAGAAGCAGTTTATACTCTTATACTTATCGGAGTGGCGAGAAAAAGTTTATACTCTTGTACTCTTTGGAGTATTTGCCGTTTTCAATTGGCTTACCCTAGCGTTATAACGCCGGCTTCAACCAAGGTCTGGATGCTATTCTTGGCGCTGATTCCAACTCAGATACTCTAGTTTTAAACCAGTCAGTGAAGTCCTTGATGTGCTTTTGAGCTCCCGTCCATTTACTTGTTCTGCCTCTTTTTCTTGACTGATTCGCAATTAAAAGTTTATGTTCACTGCATAACAATACAAAATGCATGGGTCTATAAAGTGAAATATGAGCATCAACATCAAATAAGAAGTAATAATTAAGTAAATGAAACATACCTAATATAATTATCAACTTCATTGTCAATAACCGTTGCAGGTACGTCCTCTTCATCATGAGGTACGAGATCTGAATCCAGAGGGTTGACCATCTGTTGGCTCCTCTCAGCTTTCTTTCTTTTGAGGAAGCGTTCGGCCTGTTCTCCGCGTACCTTCAACTCTTTCCAGGTATTGAGCGGCTCTATTCATTAAGTAAATGAAACATACCTAATATAATTATCAACTTCATTGTTATCACAATTGTACAAGGCATATCAATGTGCATTAACCCAGTCAACATTATCTAATGTAAATAGTTTGCCCTTTCTTTTCCTCTTTCCTCCCAAAGGATGACCTATCTTAGGAAAAATTAGCGACTTCTCTTCTGCAACATCAACTCTCTCATACCTACTTGTGTATCTATTAAACCTTGTCTTGACACCGCGACTTCTCTTCTGCAACATCAACTCTCTCATACCTACTTGTGTATCTATTAAACCTTGTCTTGACACCATCATGCATATATAATGAGCAAAAAGTCATCATACCTACTTGTGTATCTATTAAACCTTGTCTTGACACCATCATGCATATATAATGAGCAAAAAGTCGGAGACTCTTCAGCTAAAAATCCTTCTGCTATGGAACCTTCAGGAGCACTTCTATTACGCACACATGACTTTAATCTACAAAGATATCTTTCTGTTGGATACATCCAGAAGTAGTTGACTGGCCCACAATCCAAAATTTGTTGAACTAAATGAATAGGAAGATGAACCATGATGTCAAAGAAACTGGGTGGAAATATTTTCTCAAGCTGACAAAGTATCTCTACGATCTCAGTCTGCAAGGAATTAAGTTCAACTGGCTTGAGAACTTTGCTGCATAAACCCTTAAAGAAAGCACCTAATCTGATAAGAGGAATAGCAAAGTTTCGAGAGGAGTCATACGGCCACCCCCAGTGTTGTCATTACTGGTGGGTCCACCCCCAGTGTTGTTCTTTTTAGTAGGGCCACCCCTAGTATTCTTGGGCGGTGCGTCGGCCATGACGATTTCGGCCACCTCCGGATCGTTGTTGACTGCAGCGTTCTTGCAAAACATTTCTTTCTCCTGTGTTGTCATAGAAAAGCAAGCTTTCGCAAATGTAACACGCCGATCATCAGCTGACTTCATAGGATGAAGATCTCGTCTTATGCCCATTTGTTGTAAGTCAAAGCGAGCTTTAACATGGTCCTTTGTCTTTCCTGGAATATCTAACAATGTGCCAACAATATTGTCACAAACATTCTTCTCAATATGCATTAAATCAAGCATGTGCCGACATCTATTATGCTCCCAATAAGGCAAATCAAAAAATGCTGACCTTTTCTTCCACGGACAATTCCTATCTGCTCTTTTCTTCTGCTTTTTTCCAAATTCATTGACAAAATCAGACAATTCGTTTATAATTTCAGTCCCAGACAAAGATGTTGGTTCTCTTCCAAGCTCAATGTCACCATTAAATGATCTTTTATTAAATCGCCATGGGTGATCATCTTTTAAAAATCTGCGATGACTCATATAACACATCTTCTTGCTATATTTTAAATACTTAGAGCATGTACTATAATTGCAATAAGGACAAGCCAATCTGCCTTTAGTACTCCATCCGAACAACATTGCGTATCCTGAAAAATCACTAATTGTCCAAAGCAAAGCTACACACAATTTAAATGATTGTTTGATAGAAGCATCATATGTAAGCAATCCAACTTCCCACAACTCTTTCAATTCATCAATCAGTGGCTGCAAGTATATGTCGATGTTGTTGCCAGGGGATTGAGGACCTGAAATAAGTAGAGATAGCATGAAATATTCTGCTTTCAAACACATCCATTGTGGTAAATTATAGTTGATTAAGATAACTGGCCATGTACTATGCGCGATACTCATTGTTCGAAAGGGATTAAATCCATCACTAGCCAACCCAAATCTCACATTACGAGGGTCTAATGCGAACTCTAGATGCTTTTCATCAAAGTCTTCCTAAGCTTTGTCATGAGCCGGATGCCTTAGAATCCCATCCTAGATGCGCTCCTTTGAATGCTAACCCATACATTTAGCAGTTTGAGAACACATGAATAGTCTTTGAACTCTAGGTTTTAAAGGAAAGTACCTCAAAACCTTTACTGGAACATTATGCACCTTTTTAGATGGTTGATTGGAATCATTAGATACATCATCCTTCTTTGGCTTCCACCGAGAAGCACCACAACTACTACACTCATTTAGCTTCTCATTTACATTCCATAGAATAGCATACAATCGTTAGGGCACGCATGTATTTTTTCATAATCAAGACCCAAGTCCTTGACAATCCTTTTGGCTTCATGAAAAGACTTTGGTAACTTTATGTCTGGAATTGCTTCCCTCCATAGGGTCAGAGAATCATCAAATGCCTCATTGCTTAGTCCATGTATGCACTTATGCAGATATAATCGAATTATAAGAGAGTTTGGAAAAGGTTTTGCATCCTGGGAATAACTCTTGCTGACCTTCCACTAACTTGCAAAATTTCTTAGCATCCTCAGTCAATTCCTTTGTGCCTTCCTTTATTCCTTCTTCTTCGTTATCTGGAAACTCTTCTATTGTGCCTCTAAAAATATCATGTAGTAATCCACCTAAATCATCATGAGTATGTGCATCATCATCATCACTCTCGCTATGGACGTTCAATCTTGATGGCAAAACCTCACCATGAAAAACCAATTTGTAATAATTATCTATAAATCCCTTGACAATCAAGTGATTATAGACAGTATTTCGCTGATGCCAACTACGATTACAACAACCACGACAAGGACAACATATTTCATTCCCTTTAGCTACTCTTGCAAATGCTTTATCAAGAAAGTCATTCACTTTTTCAAAGTACTCGGCACTTACACGAGAAGTGTTATACATCCAACCTCTATTTTTATCCATAACTTGCACCTGCTAGAGAAAAGTAAATATATTGAGACATCAATAATATATATCTACTTACTAACAATGTATAAGAATCCATCAACTAAAGAGTTTGCAAGTTATTTTATAGGACTAGTTCTCTCAAGCATAACTATTTGTTTAATAGTAGTATACATAAACTAAAATATGCTTATATCTAAAAAAAATAAAAATTTATTAGTTTCATATTTTGTTTAGAGAACGAAAACTTTTATCATTATAGAGCTAATATAAACCTGTGAGGATGCAATTATAGTAAGTAAATGAGATAGAATATATTTGGCTCAAAAAGATAAAAAAAGAAACAATATGGTTCAACCAAAAACTAACTACCGCCGGTTATTATATTACCTTGGCTCACAATTAATTTTTTTCCCCATAGAAAGATTTATCTAATACTTTCCCCTCATTAGCTTCTTATTCATCTCCTTCATTTGACATTTTTTTATATAACCATTTAAAGCAAGATTCAGTAAGTCCAAATTTGTGCAATGTTTGAAGCCTCCAACACGCTTACTTATCTTTTACGTGACCACAGTGGCTTAAGATCCGCATTTTCCGACATTCTTGATATGAGCAAAGCACGCTGATTGCTTCCTCCCCCTTATCCCTCTCTAAGTGCCCTGATTCATAGTCAGCTAGCCTGACAAATTTTAACAACCCAACTCTGCATCATTGACTCTCTTGTTCTGTGGTTTTTTTTCTTGGAGTTACCTGTTGATAACTGTTAAACGCTAGAGTTTAGTTCTCACTGTGCAGTCACAAACATGCGTGTGATATTGTTGGGAGTTGACACTGTGGTGTTTTATTAAACTTTCTTTCTCTTGTCTTGTAGTCTAAAACAAATTCTGTGTTTCAAAATTTTCTATTAGTTTTTTAAAAATTTCCTCAGAATTGTTCAACACGCGCATTGCCTGATTCACTGAAGTCCTAATATTTTCTGAAAATTAACAAATACTTTGAGAAAAAATCATGCCTCAATAATGTGCATGCATCACCTCCTTTTGAGAATCTTGCCACATATTATATACTAACCAAACCACGCACATTTTAAAGTCTCTCCCGGTGGACTGAATTATAATATTTCACACCGTAACATTAATAATCATATATACATTCACATAGTTATATTATTTGCTCACTCACTAACAATATCCC